>NC_069787.1:79605764-79908795 GCF_027406575.1 Nycticebus coucang | reverse complement strand
ACCCAGATGTCATAGGAGGGTAAGTGGGCAGAGTTTGGGCGGGAGGCAGGTGGAGTCAAATGTCATGTGTTCATTTTACACTGTAAATCAGCAAGGGCACAAACCTCAGGTGACAGGGACTCCCACCCACAGACAGCACGCAAGCATTTGAGATCTTATGGAACCTTGTTCTCTTAACACAGAGAAGGCAAAAAATGAAAGTTGTTATGAGACTATCTAAATGTTGATCAGTACTAAATATATGTAAGTAGTTTAATTCTCTTACTGCTGGCTAAAGCTTAATTTCCAAATCTGTTTTAGGAACCTGAATGTCTCTAGTCCCACATGCAACTTGGGTTTTAGATTGTCAGCAGCAGAGACAACCATTACAAGTAGAAGTGTGATTATTAGTGGTAGCTTTCATTCCTCAGCAGATCAAATACCCTCTTCTTTATCAGTTATTTTTTGAAATCTACTGTAAGGCTATTTATTCACATTATTCTTCATTTCAACTTAACTTAGTTTTTGTTTGTACAATGATATGTATGGAATCAATTTGAATAGTCTGGTTGGTTTGCAATTTTGGGAGGAATGACTTTTTTTAGGAAACTATTGCAGTAAAAGTGTATATTTTTTAAATGAACATTATGTGACATTATTTTGGTGCTCAGACTAAATTCATCAATGCCAAATAGAATGTTAATCATCTATTCCACTGGGATGTACATTTGTGTTTTGGAGACCACATCACTTACTGACTGAGAATTGCTAATCCACTATCTGTCTTTTAAGATAAGCATGAAAGTTAAAATGTAAAACACGGTAGCACTATGCCTCATCAATCTAAGTTCGTTACCTAATAAACCTGAATTAGGAGCAGAATTATATTTATTCCTTTGAACAAGCTAACACTGAAAACAGAGATTCAAATGTGAATCTAAACAAATATGTGATCCTAAAAATAACCCATATAGCAACACAAATGACACCGTAAACAGAAAGAAAGTCAAGGTCACATCTTTTATACATACATGTTACACATGTAACGTTATATGCAGGGTTTAGGGGGAGAGGCTATGCATGTGAAATCTAGAATATATTCTGTGAATAAGTATCTGCCCAGATTGAGTACAGTAAGGAAACATTTTCACATTCACCTTTTGATAACATTCTGATCTTGGGTTTTTCAGAGGTTTTATCTTTGTTTTTATCCTTTTCTTTTTCTCTTTCAGAGTCATCTTTCCTAGATTTATCCTCCTCTTGCAGGCTGGAAAAACTTGAAAGCTGTAAATGAATTGATTCCTGTTGGGGAAAAAATATAATAATTTAGGGCCTGACTTAATAATCTCTATCTGGTTTCCATTTTGCATAAAAGTTATTAAGTACAGGAAAATGAAAGCCAGGTGCAGATTTTTTTTTTCTTAAATGGTAAAAAATTAAACCTGTCAAAAAATTAATTGCCCTTTAAGGAGACTTGAACTTCAGAAGTCAATGGGAGGTCATGAGAAACATCTAGCACTAAAAGTTTGCCTCATGAATATTAATCATAATCAAGTTAAATTCCTGTAGATCACAACTCTTATTTTCTCTACAGGTTTATTTTTAAACACCTAGAAAAAAATTCTTTATCAGCATGCTTGTATCACAGCCACTGCTATGTCTTAAAAGACAAAAAAAAAAAGGCTTCTGTAATTCTTTTCTGTAATTCCTTATAAGGAGACATTGGCACAAACACAGACAGACAGATATTACCAATCATAATTACAGATATAACAGACACAGAGAAAGCCTCTAATAGCCAATTTATGGTAAAAACTCCATTTTTCATGTCAACAATGATTTCTACTAATATGAAAAATCACACTATATAATTGCAGAAATCCTAGGTATGGGTTATCATCATAGTTGCTTACAAATATAATTGATAAGTCCTTATGATATATAATTACAATAATCATTACCTTTTAGAAAAGGTAGGAATTAAAATGATAGTACTCACAAAGAATATATAAATATTTAATATTATTTTGTTTTAGTATCAGTTAATCTTTTTAAAATAAGATTCTCTTGAACTAATGGTTGTTGTCACATAAACCATCTAAAGTATGGGTTTGGATCCACTTTGATATTTATTTATTTTACACTGAAAAACTGATTAACTAACATATATCAGCCCTCTGATAATAAGTTCACTGTTTTGAAAAAGGATGAGCCAAATCATGTTTTTTAGTTTTATGAAAAATCTGTGCTATGATTAAAACTATGACAAATTAGCCAACATTAAGCCCACTTATTCTTATGTAAGAGATCACTTGATGGGAAAGCTTTCTTCCACTAGTGACATTAAAATTTATGATGTAGAAAAAAATATCCCCAATGACTAATAATGTCTCTCAGTGAAAATGAAACTAATGCTCATACTATAAGGTGACTAAATTGATGGCTGTACCTCCCCAAATTTTGCCCAGTTCAGAGTTCTCAATGGTTCTTGGTAAATCTAGCTAATCTAGCAAGCATTAAACACAGAAGTCCTCCAAAGCCAAGTTTCTCTTCTGGGAGGGGTTCCATTGTGAACTCCTTGCTAGAATAAAAAGTCACTATCCTTGGAAAAACACACAATATAGAGGATGAAGTAAAACATGCTCTCATTATAAATATTTGGCTTAGCTGGGTTTTCTGATTTTCACATGTTTATCCCGGGGCTGGACAAACATAAAATATTTAAAACACAATGTGATCTGATTATAGAGTCTTTTATCACATGGTTTAAGACAGAGATACCCTAATATGCAAAAGTTGAGGCAGATTTTAGGGTTCTGATTTGCTTTTACTTGCTAAGGAAACCACTAGAACATTTCTGTCTCAGAAGATATGGCTGGGGGCAGGGAAGAATAAATTCATCAGTTAATCAGGAGTGGAGACTGAGGGTTCCAGGTCATGAAAGTGGTCTCATTGTTTCTTCAAAACTGTTTCAACCATCTAGCCTCTGTAAGCTTGAACCTAAACTCACAGAGGCTTGGAAATACAAATACAAGAGCAGAAACTAACTATAGGACATCCACTACCAATAAAAATGTGCAAAATGATGCCATGTGTTGACAAATACTATACTCCGAAAAAAAATCTGACTTTTCTATACATTATGGTGTTTGAAAGAACACACAAAAGTGCTATAGAGTTGGTAAAAAACAATCTGTTATTTTTTAATATTTTTATTGATATGCTCAATAATAAAATACAAGTGTTAATAAATACATTGGTACAGGATAAGTTTATATCCAACAACAGTAAAAGAGTGATTCAAGTTGCAGTAATACACTGATAGGTAAATAGTATAACATTAGAAAAGCAAAACTCCTTTAACTTAAGGACAGACTGAACCATCATGTATGGGTCTGAGATCAAGTAATACAGGTAGCAAGAGTTTTTCCCACACTGGAAAATGAAGGCAGCTTTCCAAATACTGTGAATATACAAACATCAGGGAAGCAACACAATCCATAGACTTTACACTTGTGCCAGTGTTCTCTGGGATTCGGTCCACACATTTTGTAAGTGCCGGTGGTACCTAATGAAGGCATTGCAAATAAACTCAAAGGTCTGCTTCTTTATTCTCTAAAAAGACAGCATGGCCACTTGCGTATGTGCGTGTCTGGGTATTTTCTATCAGCCCCCTGATCCCACGGCTTCTCAGCTCGTCTAGACTACAGAGAAGTTTGCAGCCTCTGATTCTCTCCAACAAAGCTAGTCTGATGTCTGAGCTAGGGACCAGAAGGAACGAAGCACCGTAACACCTTACTTCTCTGCACCAATTGTATGGGGAAACGTGGCTTAGGTCCAGGATGGGCACTATGATACAGACGATCCCTTTAAAATTTCCTCCAGGTACCTTGCCACATGGGACCAAAAGCAGATTAAGTCTATAAAGGGTGTCCCTCTCTGCTTGGCACTAGGAGTGGAGGACACGTGGGGATCATTCTCCCAGGTCTGTCATTCTGCAGAGTTAATGTATATCATGTGCAGTACATTACAAGCTGTCAATCAACATTCAATAATACAAACCATGATATTCACATGGGTCCCCCCTTTCAAGCTCTTCAAAAATAGAAGCACAAATGAAATGCTGAAGAAAAGCCACACATTTCTCAGAGCCCAAGTAAAATAAAGCATGTGTATGAAACATAGTAATGGCTATTGGAAGATAGCCTGTCCATGCCTTATGACATTAGTGGCATGTTAAGGAGACGAGGCTAGAAAAAAATACTCTTAGGACAAAATCTATAAGGAATTTATTTTTGGTCCTTTTAAAGAAAGTGCTCTCAATGCTCTCTGTATCCATGAGGGAAATTCAGAGGATTTCAACTAAAGTCAAGAGAGAAAGGGAAGACAAAACCAAACAAAAAATAACAATATTTTCATCAGTTTTCCCTCCCCTGGGCTCAGATAAATCATTTTACTTTTGTCTTGACTGTTCTCATCCTCTGATGAAATAAGTGAAATTTCGGCAGCAAGATTATTTTTATAAAAGCTAATGTGATGCCTAAAAGGCAAATAAAAATAAATATCCTATGAAGTTATCCATTTTGTCACGGAAGAGTTTTGGTGGAATTTTTAGAGCTTAATAATCTTGCTGTAAGAAACAAAAATATGGGTAAGTATAAGCAGTGATATATTTATAATATTAACTTTAAGTCACCATCAGCTCAGATTTATTTCTGGACAATTTTTTCAGTACTGAGAAATCTCCACCAAAGGCCATCAAAGTATTTTTACAAAGTTCAATGCACCGTATTCACTGTATCTTAAGTTTCATACAAGCCAACAGCTGTGTTTCTTATAGGCAAGTGCATTTTGGGGAGCTGAGAGGTAAGACATCTCCAATAAGAAAGGAGACAGGGTTCTTAGAACTATATTTGGTTCAGCCTTATCAAGAGAGAGCCTTTGAGTCAATTCAGCACTACTGTGCTTAGTTTTTATTTAGCTTTTAATCTAAATTCTTTTGAATTCCTTTCCATTTGCAGTTTTCAGAGAGTCTGGAAAAAAACAAACGTAATACTGTGTGACAAACTGTTAAACTTTTTTAGAATGTTTCATAAACAGAGGATGAAGCCAAAACATGATTTATTTTCTTAAATACGTTTTTCTCCCCCACAACACTGCTGAACGCCAAATTAATAGTCATGCAGACAAAGGTGGGTCCCGGTCATGCAATCAATGATAATGACAGGGGGAGATACCTGATCCTGAAGACTTTCACCTCCTGGCCTGGCTGAAGATTCCTCACAGACAGCAAGACTGCGAGTCAGTTTACCTTTTCCTGCTCCTGACTGGAGGGGAGGAAAGAGAAAGGAAGGAGAGGAAAATAAAGAAAAAACAAACAGGAAACATTCTAAGACTGTCAAGTCACTTCCATGTTTACATAACTTTCCCAAATGAAATTTTTAAAGCCAAACTTCAAGCTTGCTGCTGAGTGTTGGCTACACTGACTCAAAGCATCAGTCCTCTGGGTTGGTAAGGACAGAAGTGAAGGAGGATGTAACGCGTGAGGCTAAGAAGCACTTAAGGCCGGCGGTGCCCATCAGACTTGGAATGCATGAAGAATGGATTGCTGCTATTTCATGAAGGGATCAGGAGGAAAAATAGGACAAAATTCCACCAAAACTAAGTATGGAGGGGCTTTGACTGAGATGTCTCAAAGATGAGGAATATATAGTAAACAGTATTACCTGTTTACTTCCAGGCAGAAATCAATTAGTGAGATGAAAATATTTGCTCTAATTTTTAAGTAGTAAAAATAAAAAAGTGACTATTTTGATTTGTAGAGCATTGTAAAATTCCCAGGTGTGAGAGCAAGATCAAAATATACGTTTTCAGCTATTCAAATCCTAAATTCTCTAAATAAAAAGCAAATAAGGGCAATATGTGTGAACACGATGCCATTAAAAGCAGACGGCTCCAGTACAACTGGGATGTACCACAGTATCTGTACACAATCATCTGAATGGTTGGCAAATCCTTTAACTTTGATGTACAATTGGTATTCAAGATGACAGGTCAACCTAGAATTTCAAGAACCCTACCTTAGATTTTCTTCTCTCTTGATTCTGAGCCTCCAGCCGCCTCTGTTTGTTAGAAAGAAAATTAAAAATCAAACAAACAATAAATCAACAATCAGGAGGGGGAGAAAGAGAGGAAGTTGCGGGGGGAGAGAGAAGGTCACTAATTGCTAGAGTTGAAGAAATGAATAATAGCAAGACATGACCACATGGATGATTCCTCTTTCCCTAGGCTTTAAAAACATTTGACTTTCAGTTCTTCTTACAGCAAGTATTGGAGAGGAGAAAAGTCAGCCTTGAAGGCTTTTGGCCATTATGTGGTTATCTGCCTTTGCTACTGTTGGTATATAAAAAGTTAACACTTTTGTAGTCTAATTCAAATAAAATTAATACTCACAGGCTACTTGTAAGTACAGTTTGTTTCCCTCTACCAAACCTCTTTCTCTTGTGAATCAGTGTATTTAATCACACTTGTTCATTTTCTTCACTCATTTTGACTATTTCCCCCCTATTCCAGTGTTCCCTCTTGTTAGCTGGGAATTCCAGGGTTTATGCTTGTTTTCTATTAGCAGTTGAACCTTTGCATGCTCTTGAAGGTCAAAGGAATGCATGACTTGGATTTTTCTTAGTTTGCCATGAATTAGGCTTTCAGTTTTTCATAGAATAACAAATTAATTGTGAGAACTCTACTAGCCTACTGCTGCCTTGGAAGAAGCTCTCCACATATATCTTGAGGTGTCTGGAAATTGTTACTGGGATTCTGTGTGCAAATTCAGTAATTAGTTTCTTTAGATATTTTTCATTTCAAAAGATATTTGAGACCACGGTTCAGTCAGAGGAAAGTGACTAACAATTGAAGGAGAAATTAAGCATTATGGATTTCCTAATGATTTCACCAAACTCTTAAAAAAATCTTCCAAGTATTCTAGAAATAAAGGAAGGGAAGTGCACACAGCACTATGAGAATCGGGGTCTTTTCAGGCTCACCTGCAGCTCCAGCTTCTCCTCTTCATCCAGACTCTCAGATTTCACAATGCCGTTCTCTGGAATGGCCGTCTCCTGCTCAGTTCCTCCTTCCTCCACTATCGTTGGATTCAGGTTTCCTTGCTCAGACATTCTCTCAGGTACAAATTAAAACAACAAGGTTTTATGCCCTAGAGAGTTAAGATACAGAAAATAAAGTCAGTGCAGGGAGAAGCATTAACTATTATTCTTGAGATACAACATTTCTCCTTTGGTATTCAAATTCAAATGAGCAACTTAGCCATCCCTTGCCAATTTTATACACAACGAGAATAAAACAAGATGAAATCAGATACCCAAGGCACACACAAGAGGCAGATGCAGTCTCCCCGTGCACACCTTCTCTACACACATGCACACACACTGTGAATGCACTTTGCCATAAAAATGGATCAAAAAATCCAAAAGTGGAGACATATAACTCCCACGCAACTACCAGTCCCAATATTTCTCCAACTCTTGAACAGATGACCCTCGACTTCTGACTCAAGAGGTGATATCGATATTCTGCAGCATCTCCAAGGTAACTCAAAAATGATTTGCAGGTTTCAAACATAGACAGACTTCCCCTAGTTACAAGGAATATAGTATGCTCTACAAGGAGCAAAAATCAATTGAAGAGGTAATAATTCAGTATAAATATAGGATCTAATTTCAGCAATAAACCTTTCAAGGTCAACATTCCAGGCTTCAAACTGACAGCTACATTATTAAAAGTGTAAGCCCTCTCCAAGCTCCTGTCAGTTGCTGGTGCTGCAGGATCCTATGGAAGGAAGTCTTTGCCTGGCAGCTCTAATGAAGCTATCATAACTGAACTCCACTACCCCAGGCTTACAATACACCACTGTACAGACCCTGGAAGGGCTTTCAAGTTAAAGTCTGTTATTATTTTTTTTCTCCCTACCTCCATAAAATCCCTGACACATCCCCTTCTGATGTGCTGTCAGACAGGGTCATGAATAATTTAGCATTTACTTCCTCTTGATTTTTTAAAACTGTGAGAAAAAAAAAAGAAAGAAAGAAAAGAAGAAGGAAGGAAAGGAGGGAGAAAAGAAGAAGGAAGAAGGAAGGAAGAAGGAAGAAAAAGAAGAAGAAACGCTGTAGCTTAGAGAGTTAGTTTATTCACAAAACATCCCAAGCAAGGACTGTCCCATTTCCAGTCATTATAATTGTGATTATTATTGGACAAATCAGTGTTCTGATAGGTTTCTTTGGGAGTGTTTAATTACCATTTACTAATTCTGTAACTTGATTTCCAACTGGAAATAGGAAGCATGAGAAAAATCAAAATCACAGCAATTTTTATTGCAAATTTTCTAAAAATCTACCATGACAAAACAGATGGAATCTAATGATATTTTCTAAATACACAGGCTTATTTGGCAGAGGAGTGCGGGAATGTAAAAGAAAAAGTTTTCCGAAAGGACAGCAGTTTAAGTCTGTAAGTGAGCAATCCTTTTAGGTTTGGGGAGGTATCAGGATATTCCATCCAGTGTATTTTGACAGGTTTCTTTTATTTCGGTGGCACTCAGGACATGTGCTTAACAAAATAAAATGTCCTGTTTCCCAATGGCAGACAGCTTGTCTCTCAATGTATTAGGTAGGGGGAGGACAGGGGACTTCTGTTGTCCTAACTCATTTTCAGAGCATTTCAATAAAAAACAAAACAAAACAAACAAACAAAAAAACAAACAGATCGTGACAAGATTTAAAATAGAGTGAACAAATCGAGCTCTAATTTTCCAAACTACAAGCCAAATGAATATCTGATACAGACCCTGCCTACTATGGTTACGTTCGGGGCACTGCTCTATGTAAACAGGCACATTTCTATAATAATAATATTAGTAAAATACAGATGAGATGACAGCCAAACAAGACCTTTACCTTTTGCGCAGAATTCCTGCTGTAGCTCTTGGTGACTTACTACCAGCTTCTGTCGTTCTACACCAGGAAAATCCACACAAGTGATTAGAGACAACTGGAGTCCCATGTCCCCATTAACAGTTCGGAATGCCCATCTCCATACGATTCCCTTACACAGTGTGACACATCATCGTCAACCTGAAAAAAGATGAAAAGTAAATAATAATAATTGCAATAATCATGGTAGGGCGAAGGGCAAAATAAATAAGATTGGGTTTCTAACACTAATGACCAGCTTCCAGCAAATCACGTTCACAGCTTGATCCAGCTCCACCTGTCTCAAGCTGCCTGCTTCTTCTCTAATGAAGGCTACAGCCGGCTGTTCAAGTCAGAACGGCACCCACGCAAGGAGCTAAAATTAACAATTGCATTATGCACCGAAGATTACTCACTTCAATTTTAACCTTTTTTAGTGAAATCTCGCACTTTGTATTTAAAAAAAAAAAAAAAAAACAAGCTTGTGTGTTTGCTTCGGTGAGAATCAAGAAGATCACCTATGAGCAAAAAGTCTTGCTTCCTTTTTTAAAGCAAAGCCTTTGTCTCAAGTTTTAGATTAATATATATTTTAATTCTATTTCTGTGACTTGTTTCTTCATGAAAGTTACCTTATTAAAATGTATTTAAAAGTTCACCCTAAAAGTGAAAAAAAAAAAAAAAGAGAAAACTTTCATAATGCCATGGCCGAGAGAGCTCTCGTCTCTCCCCTTACAGTTGAGGAATAAGAATTCCTAATTTCCTAATATTCTTGCCGCCTGGGGAGCAAAGTCTATCCATCCCCCTCCCTCCCCGTCAGGATTGCCACCGCCAGCTGGGCATTCTGTTTGACAGCAAAGAAACCCTGTCAGAGGGATTCAACAGATTTGCCAACTTCAAGCCTGTTGAAAACAATGCGTGCTATAATGTGCACTTTCTTTTTCTCACAACTCCTACAGGAGCTGCAGCAAAGACAGCTTGAATGCAAACACAGAGACGGGCTCCTAATAACATTTGCCAAAATCAAGCTGTATCTCCTCCCGGTAAGTCTAGTCTGCTGCACGCCTGCTGAATCCAATAGCATGCACACTCCTTCCATCAAATACCCGTCTATGAAAACACTAACCGCACCCCAGTTATTTAGTCTAAGGAGGGGCTCGCTCTCCTCTTTGCTATGTCCTCCCCTCAAGTTTAAACGAGTGCAGCTGGTATCTCACAGGATTTTACTGTGGCTATATTAACCACATATTAGGTTACAAAGCCATTTGTTGTGCAAGAGGAAAACAACTGTTCAAAATGCAGTCACTTAAATAGTCAAAAGTTTCTGGATTTATTCATGTTTTATGAAGATGAATAACTAGGATTTAAACTATGTTTCTTATATTATTCGAAATCATATGGCTGTGGATAGACAAGCAAGCATGCATTTAGGACAAAAATGAACTGCTATTCAACAGTAATTCTATTTTTTCAATTTTGACCCATTCCATCATGGCTACTATAAATTAATACTCAATATTAAACAGAAGTCACTATGTCTTAAAATTAGAATCTATTTAACGAACAAGCCCCTTATCCAGAACGTTTTAGAATAAAGGTTGGTGATAGATGGAATTACCAAATGCTTTTGGGGTTCTGTTTTCCTTTTTCTAAGTAGAAGGAAGGTACCAAACATCACTGCAACCTTTTTGCCTCCTTTGTCTGACCCTCATACTTGCACAGTGGCATAGAATCCAGCAGGTGAACGGCAATGCAGTTTTCAAATCTAAGTCTTAGATGCATTATTCCAGCCTCAGTAGGAGGATGCAAGATATAATTCTTTCCATGAAGAGGGAAAGAACAAACTGATAGTCACATAACTAACTCAAAGCGCCAACAGCCTGGATATATATGTGTGCGTAATTACCAGGACACATTTTGAAATAGAACTGAGCTCTAAAGTCAGCAAGGTATTATTCTTGCATGCCTGAATCACAAAGTCATCATCTACCAAGATAAAAGAGAATATGGGCATATGGGGATGAGCGGAGTGGAACATATGGATCACAAATATTTTTGTAACTGATTAAAATTGTTCTCTTTGCTAAGAAAGCAGTGCCAGAAAAATCAACCCTACTTCAGCTTTCTCTGCCACTGCCATTTAATCCTGATCCGTTCTAATTTCTTCCATTTTCGCAAATAACCAAAACTATTTTTAAAAAATATCTTCTCTTCGACATTTGGTTAATAAATACTCCGGCTAAATTTTAATTGTTCCATTTAGAAGGATGGAAGGAGAAAGAGGAAATTATATACAAAGGCACAAAAGTTACTATGGTTCATTTAGTGAAAATGTTTCAACCACAGTTTGGGGATAGTATTTAGCATGATCTGACAATGGTTTGCAAAACCGGCTATATGGAAGTGATCAAGAATGCTGTCAGGTACTTACTATGAAGAAAATGAGTCATGCCATCTCAAGCTATATTTATATTGTTTTCTACTTCTTTAGCTTACTTTAGAGTTGAAAAAAGTAGCAATCAGGTTTGTAGGAATGAAAGAGGGAGAGAGGAGGAAGGCCAATCCAAATCACCAAATATTCTGTCTGTCATCACCACCATCAAAATAGATAGAGAGCATCTTAATTGTGTGTGCGTGCGCGCATTGCATAGATTAGTCACTGTGCTACCACGTGGGGACTGAAAGATTAGAATTTAATTCAGATTCCAGCAGTGATTTAGTTCCCAGGGGATACCTAATGGGAAATTAAAGCTGAATTTTATTGGCAAGTTGGGAGAGTCACTTTATTAGTCACTTTCCTTACAATACTTATACTAAAAATTAATACAGGAATGACTCATCTAATCCCAAATCAGTACAGGTATTTCATGATGAAACAAGAATCAAGATTGACTTATTTGGAAAATTTAAATATTTCTCCCATATCCATTTTCTTCTCTTTTTTTCTGGTACACTGGGCTTATATTAGTGATTTGTCAATTTGTCAATAAAATATATAAATATTCCAGCACCATACCATCCAAGAATAGAACCCATTCTCAAAACAGTTGTTCTTTTAAAGTTTAAAAAACATTTTGAAAGCATAAGATTAAGTTTAAAGCAAATAGAGAAAAAGGTCATTGGAATGTCATTCCTTCATAAATGGGAGCAGCAATGGTATTACCATAGCATATTATATTCCCAACACCCAAAAAATTATCAACGAGAAATGTTCAGATAAATTTAATATTCTAAAGAACACTTTATCCTTCAATACATGTTTAAGAATCAGTCCATCATTAGGTATACCATTTAATTAGACTCTCTTTGAACAACCTAATGTACAGGCATTCTGTATGATTCCTGTGCTACCTTGCAAATGCCAAAATTGCCAGAAAACCATTTTGGAGAAAAAAAACCTAGGAGGGAATTTAAGAAAATAAATTTTCAGGTTAGAGTTTTAGGAACTAGAAATATTTTACATTAATATTTTTGCTTAAGCTTTAATCTAAAAGGCTGGCAATTTACAAACAGTAGCTCATATGTAGGATCTCAATTTTTCCCCTTTAACTATAGCAACTTGGATACAAACACACCTTAGATCAACATTTAGCAGAATCCCAGCAATGGAAGGGAGTTATGCCAGAACTTTTAACATTAAAATAGCCTTATAATAATCATAAATGCCTTTAAAACTAAGGAAGGTGTCATGTCATTAAAAAAACTCAGAAGGATAAAAGCCCTGTGCTGGTAGTTTATTTCTTCACCCTTAAAACAAGTCATCATATGGGCTTCTATAATATGACATGATATTCAGGAGAATTAACATAGTCTCACTTAAAAAAACTCCTTTTTCTGGGTGGCGCCTGTGGCTCAAAGGAGTAGGACGCCAGCCCCATATCTCAGGGGTGGTGGGTTCAAACCTAGCCCTGGCCGAAAACTGCAAAAAACCAAAAACCTCTTTTTTCCTTCTGAATATGATATGAATAAGGAAATCAATATACAGATCAAAGACAGAAAATGATTATACAAGAAAAAACATTGGCACTCTCTCTTATTTTTTTTATTAAATCATAGCTGTGTACATTAATGCAATCATGGGGCACCATACACTAGTTTTACAAACGTGTACAGTAGTTCTATGGATATAACCCTCCCCAGTTAGAACTTTACTCATATGTCCTCAATAAATGGCTATCATTATAATCTTTTAACAGTCTTCCTCTTGGTGAGATACATTGTTATGTACCTACGTAATGCAGACACTGCAAGAATAAAAAAGTTAGGTAGGGTAGGAAAACACAATGTTCAGAGAACCTCTGTACCTCTACCAGAGTTGATGCACATGTGGCTGCCAATGTTGTCTCACCAACAAAGGGTAAGAGACATTGTTTCTCCCAAGCTGGCTTTGGACCTGGTATTGGTATTGATATCATAAAAACATAAGCTGTCAACAGTCTGCATGAGAGAGCTGGGTGGAAGGCGGTCACTGATCTGAAGCTTTGTCACTTTACTGGCCCAGTTTTTGTATATTTTTTACTGCAGATAAGGAGAATATTTTTGTCCAAAATCAATGTCCTAGAGAATGGAGCCAATAGCCCTGCTTTTATGTTGGAAAGTAAGCCAAGGCTCTGACAACATTGATGCTTGTTTTCATTTGGCCCTGCGACCATTTAGACTAGTCCAAGGATTTTTAAATGGGCTCAACTTCCATAACTTATGCAGGCTACTCAAGCTATTTACCACTTTATATTTCCAATATCACTCTATTGAGAACTAGGCATGATGTATCCACACAGAGGGTACTATCACCATTCCAGCCAAGTGCAAACTTTAAAAAAAATGCACAAGTACTCAGAGAACCACACAACTGCAATAAACCTTGAGATCAGCTGGTTCCCCTGATATAAGTCCAATGACTTGGACGAGACCCATAACTATGTTGTGAAAGAAATGGGTCAAAAGCACAGTCATTTTGACTAGGGGTCAGAGTTATTGTTAATAACCTATGTTCCTATAGTGATAGTTCTATTAGAATTATGGAACATACTTTCTCTGAGTGATTAATTCCTAGTATATTATAAGACAGATCCAGAGGTTATTTTTCACTGGCAAGTGAGCCCACAAATTCTGCACAGAAACTGTCTGAGCATATATTTTGATGAAGACATATGTGTTTCTTCCCTGGTTTTATCCTCAAAGTCACATGGACACATTTGGGTTTATGGACATTATGTTCAGTCTCTCTTCTTGAAAATACTGAAGGCCCATATGCCACAGATGCCAGAATTTCTTCTTTCCACACCTAGAACACGTAATACCCATTCTGCCAGAGGTTACGCAGGAAATCACATGACTGTGTGATTCCCAGATAAAATGTGCCCAGGTTTTGCAGAAAGAAATAATGAATTTTTAATGTGGAACTACTAATTAGAATCTATATTAGTGCTAGAAGAAGGGTAACATTTAAAAATGAGGTCCCCCTAGTCTTTAAGCAGAAGGCCATGATCTCATAGCCTTATCATTCCTAGTTTAAGAAAAATAAATTTCCCAGGAGCTTAAATAATACAGGCTGAGATTTTATGGCTAACAATATTATATAACTTTGCTAAAACAAAAAATGCTCTTAAATAGGTAGATCGCTCAGGAATCCTGCTGAGTTGCATCCTCATGGTAGACATCGCTCTCAGTATTACTGTGCTATGATCTCATATCACACAACAGCATTTCTGTGGATGGGGGACAACAATCCACTGAAATGATACTTTTATTTCAGCATTATTAATCTCTCTAGATGCTGGAATTTTTGTATTCTAACTTCACTTCATTTCAGTTCAATAAAATATTTTAAATTACCTCTTTATCTGGATGCCAAGAAAATAATCCAGTATTTACTTTCCATTGTTTCTATTAGAGATACTCTTTAATAAAACAAGGATTTATCATGACATGCATATTTTCAGCTTTGATATAAAAGCTTCAAAACTACAAAACTTCACAAAGAAAAAAAGGC
Source organism: Nycticebus coucang (assembly GCF_027406575.1). Lineage (NCBI taxonomy): Eukaryota > Metazoa > Chordata > Mammalia > Primates > Lorisidae > Nycticebus > Nycticebus coucang. The sequence goes on along the minus strand of NC_069787.1, from coordinate 79,893,846 downwards.
ATATTTATAAGAAAGGCAGGAGAAACGTTAATTTTAATACTCATCATCATATCTGACATAAAGTCCTTTCTTTTTCATTCCTACAAGAAGTGAAAAAGCATCTGTCGTTTCAACAACAATGAAACAATAATTGTGACGCACCTTTAGGTGCCAGAGTGGGAGCTAAATGTCTCTCCGAGTTATTAAAACCTTTCTACAGAAAGGGAGAAAAGAAGAGACATCTAAATAAAATGAATGAAAGCAAAGAAAAATTGATAAGTTGCTATTTTGTCAGGTTTTTGAAATGGTCATAAAAGTCAGGTTTTTTCTATATGTAAATTAGAGAAAATAAGAGCTTTCCATAGCTATGACATCTTTGTTTTCCTTTGTGTCAATACTTTGTATTTGGTGTCTTAAATGAATATTTCATGCCTTAACGTGGCCTTTTCGGATTACCAGCAAAATTGTCATTATTAAACCTGATCAAAAGAAATCAACATGGAACTTCGTCTCCCACCCATGACTTCAACCCCCTCTCCAACAGCAAATTGAATGAAAGGATATTCCAGAGAAGCAAAGGAAAACAAGGGCACATGCCAAAAATAAAAAGGCAAAAGCTATCCTACAGAAGGTGTGCACCACTTCCAAAAGGGAGGGAGAGAGAGCAGGGAAAGATTTAGCAGAAAGGGACGCATGCTGCCATCCTAAGTATAGCATGTGAAATTTCAGGAGACACAGGAACAAAGGGAGTTTCTAGTTACATGGAGTAGCTCTGGGCTACAGTTTTGTGTTAACATCTTTGATAGCAAGCTTTCTCTATAGGATACAACAACCACACCAATAGAGCAAACAACTACCTTTTATTGAGTGCTTACTGTAGGAATGATTTTGGACTGCGTTTTCTACATAGATTATTACATCTTCACCTCATATCAACTCCATTTAGTCATTGCTAGCCTACAGCAGGGAAGACAGCAAGCCGCCTGCTTGTCCTATCTCTTTGGTGTTATGTTAGCCGGCTGATGGCTCTTTCAGTCACTGGATTTCCACTCCCCACCCCAACACGGTCTTAGCAATGCAGATGAATCATTCTTTAACAAAGCTCAAAATTTGAACCAAGTAGTAAAAAACACTCTCTTCCTACTATCATGTAAGCTCTAGGGTCATGGAGATTTTTGACTATTGTGTCTACCTCTGTATTAACCCCAATGCTGAGACATAGTAGAATTTGCCAACTCAGTGAATGAAAAGAAGCTTGTAGCTCTACTTGGATCCTGAGCAGTGATCGCTGGGTGACCTCACTATGTTCCTCATCCTCCACCTAAAAGCCAAGACATCTAATCACTCAGAGCCCTATTAAAATCAAATGTGGCTAGAATTAAGTTTTTCCTTAGACTTAACCAGCTATTTGGAAGGTACTCAAGGGCAAAACCATGATGTGCTTCTGGATGTGTGCATCAGAAGAAGGTTTTGATCTGGCTAAGCTCTGTGATGTAATGGCCCTATCCATTCAAAGTCAGCTGAACATTCGTACTGAGTCTCTCTATAGAGTGACATCTACTGTGGCTTTCTGGATAGGATACTAGAGTAAGGAAAGAGAGGGTGCTTGCTGTGAAAAAGCTACCAAAATAACCAGAGAAGTTAATAAAGAAATTTCAGAGCAAAGAGCAACCCAGGGGGCTAAAGCATAGAATATAAACAAGGGACACCCCTGCTCACCTTAGACTATTTCTGCAAAGTCTTCTGGAAAGCTAATTATGAAAAGCAATCTTAAAGTAATTCAATGACATAAGTAACAGAAAACAGGGACAAGGGGAAATATGTTCTCATGAAAGATAAAAAGAGAGTGCTAAGCTCCTAAACGAAAGCTGTACATGCTGCTGAATCTACCCAGGCTTTTAGTACTTTCCGAGTTTTTCTGAGAATGTGATGGCATCAGTCAAATGCATGGCTTATCATAATTAAACTGGCCAGCCATCTAGGCCTTGCTCATATCTCTCTGCAAGAAGAAACTGTAGAACCAATGTCTCTCCTTCCTCCTGTCAGTCATTACAGGAAGCTTCTTCCAAGTGCTCACTCTTCACAAAATCCCCACCTAAGTGTCATCTCTCCCCTGGGGAGGAAGGGTCACCCAGTTCAGGTGCAGTGGTGTCTGTATTATGGGGGGTGGGGTATGTGTGTATATATATAATACTATATGTGGCTGCTTTGCCTCTTCTTAAGTGCTGGGACCTTTTCTACCCTGCTGTCAGGTTAGCCCTCTTTCTCTACACTGCCGAACGCAATGTCATACAAAAGTGCACGTTGACACCACTGAAAGCACAGTCATAAAAACAAAAAGCTGCTACTGAGATCAACGTATTTGACGGAGAAAGACCTAAGTAGTTAAGAAATAATTCCAACCGTCCTCAGATTTACAGTCATAAGATGCACTTGAAATATAAAATAAATGAATTCATTTAGCACTGTTTTTTGCGGGGGAGAGTAGTAATGTTGGAATTTCCCCTCATCAGAATCGAATCTCTGTAAATCTATTTAAATGGTAGATGTAAGAGAATAACAACAAACTACCAAACAAGAACGAATATGAGCACACTACAGGGGAAAGGGCCACATTTAGGACCTCGCTGGCTGAAGAGGAAATGGCAGAATTGTTTCCTCTGATGAGACTCCTTTCCAGGAAGACAAGGAACGCAGTCAGGGCAGCAAATGGAGCTACATGCCTTCACAAAAGGACTCACTTGGGTGGAACAAATGGACAGCACATGAAAGCAAATGTAAAAAAGAATGTCTCCAAGTCTTTATAACTTCTAAGCCATCATGGGTTTGGCTTATGTTTGGGCCGTGCTTTAGATACAGCCGTTGTGATGAAATGCTCCAGTTGAGGAATTTCAACACTAGACTCTGAAGCTCCATGGACGGAGAACCCTCTGCCCAGTGTATCCTCCAGTTGCTGTGTAACACAACTTAGGATCACAGTGGACATCAGTTTTCTGTGAGGAGAAATGAATACATTCCTGGGAGGAAAACATTTCCCAGAAACTTATATCACGTTGGTGGAACAGAATCTTTGTTTTTGCAATGTGTCCAGTGTTAGAATTGCAACCACATGACCACTCTCTCTGATGCGGTCACCCCTCCCTGCCCTGAGCCTGATTTTATGGAACATTCTCATTTCTTCTCCTCCTCCTCCTCCTCCTCCTTCTCTTCCTTCTTCATTTAAAACAGGGGTTCTCAACTTGTGAGTCACAACCCACAGGAACTGTATTAAAGGGCTGTGGCATTAGGAAAGGTGAGAACCACTGATTTAAAACAAATCATTCCTACTTGAAGTAGAAGCCAAGGAGCTGCATTTAAGACTAAAAGGATTTTCAGGTGAGGATCTTCTCCCTAATAGACCCCACTGATTGGATGCTCCCTGCACAAATCTGCCCACCACCCTCTTCAATCCTAGGAAGCCACAATTGAGGAAAAGGGTTGTTTCCTTTTGTAATTCTCCATGTTTTAAATGTATAATACATTCTAATGACGTTATAGAAATGAAAGCTGGTATAAGCTCTGCGAGTACTTAGAACCTGCTAGCATTACTTGTAACTAAAGAAAGAGGAAAAAGCAGATTCTCAAACCATTCCACATGAAGGAACTGCCTGAAACTACTGATGAAATAGGAGAGACACATAGTCTGTCTGAACTCTGGTGATGCAAGATGTTGGTGTGTGGAGTAAAGGTAAAGGGTTAAGTTGTGTTCAGGAATTCTCTGATGATTACTGATGATGAAGTTGAAGGCATGGAAGCTTTTATTCATGGATTCCATACTGCCTAAGCTAAGAGTCCGGAAGGGGCTATTAGCTGTAGACGTGGCTGGTATGAGAAGACAAAATAGTCTTGAAGTACCCTTTTCAGAGAGTTTAATAGAAGAAAACTGCTAGTGAATCCAATGAAAGCTGACATTGCAAGGAGGAAGATGTGAAGCTAGCACGCCCACTTTGACGTCTCTAATGTGCAACTACTTAAAAATCGCATGTGACGCAGCTTCTCTTCAACAAAGTGGAAGAAAATGGGTCTGAGAAATCTGCTATACCACAAAAGAACAGAAACATAAGAAAACACAGTTGTTTAAAGTTTTTCAAGAGGGTACATTCAAGCTACAGATGTGGAAATTGCCAGGGTGAAATTTTCCAGCAAAGAATCAAATTTATGATTTGATGTATTATGGACATGAAATGGTTATCAATCTTATTTAATATTCAATACTCAGCTTTTGAGCTGTGGGCCTACTTGTGAAACATTTGACATTTTAAATGTAGATAAGAAAGGAGAAATCAGTAGTTGAATTCATAATGTATATCAAAGCACTTTCAGAAGTGGAATTTTTGTTGTTGTTGTTGTTGCATATGATCTTCTTAATAAAAACGCCAAGGCCTAAATATGCAGAAAAAAAGTTACACAGTGGGAGAAATCACAAGCTTACTTTGCTCATAATGATAATGGGGAAAGAAAAGAAGGAAAGAAGGGAGGCCCATGTGTCAAAAACTCTCCTGCAAAATTAATGTGTGAAAGTAGAATGTGGAATAGTTGGAGGAATTTATGATGATGGCTGCAAAAAAATTTAATTTTCACAAATAGATTTAAAACTAAGAAGACAATAAGTTATTCATTCCTTTTTTCTAGCACCTAGCAGAAATTGCATTGTATGTAATTACAGATAAATAGCATGTTAGAAATAGCATTTCCTTGCATTTCTTACAGTATGGTCCATGTAAATGTGAAAATCTATTCTGCTCTTCAAGTGATCACACATTTTCACTAAACAAAAGAAGATATAAAGAAAGTAACAAACATCATAGGATCCTGTTGCTTCTCAAAAGTCATCCACATGATGACAAAAGAAAAAAATCTATAAGTACCAAAGACTTCTAAGCACATTTACATAAATGAGTATTTTTAGCCATAGTATTAATCAGTATTCTAATTTTAAGTATTTATATGTGTCTATGTACTTTGTATAATTTGAACTTCAGTTATTTACAAATGTCCAAAGGGTAGATCCCAGGTATTTTAAATTCTGTGTGGTCCCAAAGTATCCTTATAGCCTGGTAGGTTCTGTTTTTAATTTTGGAAGCACTGGCCATCGCTATGAGGCTTGGGAATCCCCACACATGCCAATTTCCAAGTCTGGCCATGATTTCTCTAAACAGCAGAGGCCCCAGCAATAGCATGGAGAGGATGGCATGCCAGCCCACAGAATACAGCAGGTATTTGCTCCACTAATGACCCACTAGGCTCAGCAAGGTGCTAAACTTAAGGTGACTGCACAACTGAAAACAAACGCTGCCCATCCAAAGACTAAAAATGCTCTGATTTTCAGGCTCCCATGTTTTCTTTCATTTTATGACTAGTTATAGGCAGTCTCCAAGTTACAAGCATCTGACTTATGTACAACTCACAAACAAAGGCTACTGCAATAGCCCCCAAGTTACAAACATCTGACTGATGCATATCTCATACTTGTAAATGGAGGCCATTCCACGTAACAGGTAAATGCACCTGTTCCAACTCACATACAAATTCAACTTAAGAACAAATGTACAGAAACTACCTCATTCATACCCCAGGAACTGCTTGTAAGCTTCTACAAAAATGCACATTTTATACTTATGTTTACTGTTCCCCCAAACTGGATAAAAGCAAAGTCAGAGATGAGACCTTGTAATGAAAAGCAGCACGATGGTTCTGAAAAAGAGACATTTTCAATCCTCTAAGAAGGAAATTTGTTTTTTAAGAATTCCTTTTCTTTCTTAATTTCGATTTTATTTTACTTTATTTTATTTTATTTTATTTTATTTTATTTATTTTGTTGGAGAATCATTGAGGGTACAAAGAACCAGGTTACACTGCTTGCATTTGTTAGGTAAAGTCCCTTTTAGAATTTTTTGTGTCTGTTTTTAAGAAGAAAGTGCTTTAGGTGATGTTCAAGTGTTAAAGACCATACATGCTGTCCTCAAAATATCTGCTCCATTGACGACTTGCACTTTGGAGACACGTGGTATCAATATCATTGCAAAATTTCATTATAAATGAAGTTGTCATGCATTGTAATCCACTTTCAGATTAGATTATATTTTCCTTCAATTAACTGGAAGGACTCTTACATGCCTTATTCTCTTCTTTTAATCTAGCACCTCTGCAAAGGGCATTAAGAAGTGAGTAAAGCTATAAATGGAGCCCAGATTTTAAGGGGTATTGGAAAGACCTGCCTGCTGACTCTTCAAGAAAAATCTGTAAGTTATTTATTCCTCCCTCATATAAATTATATAGAAATAAGAACTTTCCTTATTTTTATTGTACTGAAACACCTAGCAGAGTGCCTGACATTCAGTATTGTTTGATGAATTACTTGATGAATGGAAAAATACATGTATTTAACCAGTCATGAGATTATGGCACCTAATCATACTGCAAAGCTATCATAGTCTCAATCTTAAACTAATAATAAGTTCCCATTACCATTATCACTCCCACAAATCATGTTGGGAAAGGAAACTAGTTTTACTATGGTACAATTTGAGGTTTTACACAAAAATAAAGCTAAGTAAGTGCTAATATAAATAGGGTAAATTTAAAACAATTTGAATACATCTATTGGATACTCTCTCTGCCTGACATTATTTTTATTAAAGAATATGGGATAAAAGGATTAACCCTTACATAACTTCTTAGAGTGGAGGAAGCTGAGTCACATATGCATGAAGTGTATTTCACCTGAGGAAAGGGGAGAGTACAGATCAAATTTTGGAAGAATGGTTCCAGGACTTTGATTTTATACATATACTTTGAAATGAGTGGGGATAATAGCCCCACATGCCTGTCAATCAATAAAAAAGGATGCCAGTGTAATGCCAGTGGCGACTTAGGTGGGTCATTAAGGACATACGCCTGGTCTACTCTTTCCAAATGTTCTCAAATAAACCTGTTTTTTATTTAGAAAAAGTAAATGTAAAGATTGCAAGGAGACTAAAAAATAATAAATGAATTCAATGCCTATTTGCAGTGTTAATCACGCTGTGAAACATGTTTGCAGTTGCAATATAATTATCCATTTAATCAGAAAATAGGAAAGTAAAGACAAAGAAGAGGATTGTTTATGAAACTAAAATTAAAGAATAAGTACATCTAATCAACTGTGCAATAAAAGGAACTGAGTGTATGAAAAGGCATGTTTTAAATATGTGTCAAAGATAAAACTAAAAAAAAAAAAAAACTACCAACAACCAAATAATTTAACAAAATTAAAAAACTATTTGAATAATGCCTAAAGAATCACAAGACTAATAAACATTTAAATTTTCTTAAAATATGTTTTGTGCTTAGAATAAATATCTAAATCAAAACAACTCAAATTCATTAAAAACAAAGTCGAGAATACTTGTTAAGTATGACTGGGCTGAAATTTCTTAAGATTTCAAGAATAATTTTATGTGAAGCCCTGAATGGAAGATTTTGTTTTAACCTTACTTTCCTCTGTAAGAAAGTGACCAAAAATTTTCAGGAAAAATTTTGCAAGAAGACCTTATAACTTCATTAAAAGAAATTGGATTCCTTTCCGCTTAGTAGGGTTAGATTCAGTGAAGGGTATAAAGGGTATTTGAAGTTTTACAGAAAAATAAAGCTAAGTGCTAATACAAATAGGATAAATTTAAACCAATTTTAATACATCTATTATATATGTATTCCTCATATATACTATCAGTCAATCCCCCTTACAGAGCAGTCCTACATAGATAGGTTGGTCACTTTTAATCAGTTCCTGCCTCCAGCCATTGTTTTTTGAGGGGCAAATTTAGAGTTGGGAGTCTGAGGAGATGGGCAAAGATCAGCTGAGTGGTCACAAGAGACCAACCATCTGGTTATTTTAGAACTACCAAACAAACACTTCCCATCATTTTTCCTTTTAAAACCATTAAGAGCAGGATAAATGTTATCCTACTTACACTTATTAAGTACCTTGGTGGATACAAGCATTACAAAGATGAATAGAGTATTGTTTTGCCCTCTAGAAGATTTGAGGGGGAAGTTGTATTAATTCTTTAAAAAATTGAGTAGTGTTCATTAAGTAGCTCTTCATCAGAAGCAGTGCTTTTGAATAGGAAGAAGGGTTCATGAATTTATGTCATATTTACCTAGAGAATGTTTTTTTATTTCTCACACATATGAAATGCCTAAATCCAGAATACAACTTCTTACCTCCAAATGGATACAGATATGTTTACATTATATGACACAACTCTATGGTAAGTCATTTAAAAAGAGCTATCGATCAATGCAATGTAGAAATAGATACATAGGGATGTGGGGGGTGTGTGTGTGCGTGTGTGTGTGTGTGTGTGTGTATGTGTGTGAGTGAATGATCTGAGTACAAATTGTGTTTCTATAGATTGTGTGAGGAGACCCTGTAATTTCATTAAAATAAATTAGATTCCTTTCTGTTTACTAGTTTGGATTCAGTGAAGAGTATATAGGTGACATCTGTAACCATTTGTAGCATTCTTCATATATATTATCATTTAACCTCCCTTACTGATCAGTCCTAGATAGGTTGCTCAGAACTTTTCACTTTTTCAGTTTTTTACTTCAAAAAATAAGCTCTCATAGTTTAAACTGAGAGGTTTATTATCTTACCGTATTTTTTAAAAGCTTAGCCCAAGGGCAAATGTTTTGTCCAAAATCCCCAAATCTAGGCCTCAGTTTTTACTGCTAAACCACTATTCTTTCCAAACAGATTTTGTGGATATGTAGAGAAATATAACTTTAAACCAAGATAACCTTATACAAGCAGTCCCCAGGTTACAGACAACACAGGTCCTATCAGTCTGTTCTTAAGGTGAATTTGTATGTAAGTTGGAACAGGTACATTTACCTGTTACTTATAATAGGCTCCATTTGTAAGTGCTAGTCGTACCTCAGTCAGGTATTTGTAACTTGAGGACTTGCTGTACTCATACACTCTGAGTTAGGATGGTACCCTCAGCTTTATCTTTTAAAATTATTTCTTCAAGATCCACTAGTTCTTCAGTCCCTAAAGGAGTGAAAGGTGTTTTATTTTTCAATGACCCAAATTTTTTCATGTATTTGAATATTGGAGAAATGTCACTTAAATAGGCGACACAAACACATAATAGCAGGTGGGTGAAGTCACTCAAAATATGCAAGCGACACTCCTTGGAAACCCCTCCCCAAATGCCAGATCAGGTCACAATGCAGCCTGGAGTTGGTTCCAGCTCAGAGAACAGAGTAGCAGCTGCTGGGAGTTGGCTGCAGCTCAAGTCTCAGCTGTATTCTTGGCCTTCTGCCTTTTCTAAGCACTTACTAGGGGCACGTGACCAAGGAAACAGCTGAGCCCCCATCTCAAAGAGGAAATGCAACCGCCCCAGCACCTCCTTCCCCACCTGCTCAAGAGTCAAACAACCAAAAAATTCCTGTTCAATTCAAAGGAGGTGATGTGGAGTGCTGATTCACTGCTAGGAGGGCCGGGGCTGTTCACACTGAGGACAAGCTCAGCAAAGGCATTGCCTAACGGGGCTGGCTGTCATCGTGAATGCTTGGCAGAGCCACTCGGGGACTTGATCTGTTGGTGAATCAGAAATGGTAGAACAGAGATTACCAGATGCTAGGAAGATTAGGGGTATGTGTGGGGAACAGGTTAGTCAAAAGTTACAAAGTTATAGTTAGTTAGCAGGAATAAATTCTGGTATTCTGTTGCACAGTAGGGCAACTGTCATTAACTACAATATATTGTATATTTCAAAATGGCAAAAAGGGAAGGTTTCTAATGTTCTCACTACAAAGAAATAATGGACATGCCAATTACCCTGATTTGACCATTACAAAGCGTATACATGTATCAAAACGTCACACTTTACCCCATAAATATGTGGAATTATTGTGTCAATTAAAAACACAATCAAATTTAAAGATAAATATTTAAATGTTCAAGTTGTAGAGTTCTAGTTAAGATTCCAAACATTGCTTTAAATATTCTTAAATTTTTTAAAGATACCCCTTTCCTAAACAGAAATTTTAATTTTCATTGTATATTAGGTTGAAAATTTCCAAGAGCACAGAAGGCTAGTCAGATCACTTCCATGTGCACTCATTTCTGGGAGGGCCCTCAATTATACAACATAGTTACAAAAATGAAGCCAACATGTTTAAGTGCCCTGTACTTTTCTTGGCCTGTGACACAGTGCATGCCTTCTTGGGTGCCATGGAACATTAAGACAGCCTCCGGGCATCAGCACACATTCCAGATTCAAATCCAACTCCCGATGGCTCAGGTGCCGAGCCAGTGCAGTGGAAATGCGAACGGATGGCCAAGTGCTACTCCAAAGGACCAGAGGAGTGGGCACACCACTTCCCAGAACCATGGCTCTGACAGCTTCACATGCACTCACGTCAGCGCTATTAAGAGATGTTTGTGACTTCAAACATTGTGAAATCTCACCCCGCTCTGAGGGCACAGGAGTACAGATCTGACTGATCAACCAACACAGGAGGCTGTGCCTTATGCTATTAAAAAATTCCTCTGGAACAAAAAAGGCAAAATATTGATGTTCCATGATGCATATATGAGAATTTGTTATACAATTATCTCTATTTTGTGCATATTTAAAAAATTTCTCTAAGAAAATTTCAAAATTTTCTCTGGGATTAAATCGCTCCCAGGTGCAAACACTATTCACCCAAAATGAGCTTCAGTCAAAGAGGTAGCGACTCTGATTTGTAGGAGATTATTATTTCCAGGGAGAATATGAGCAGTTTGGAAACCTCAGATCACACCTTCTTTGAAAAACTGACCCACATCTCGTAAAGGCTCTTCTCCCTAGTAGCAATGCACAATTTTTATTCAACTCTGAGGTAGACATTGAGGTACATTTGCTTTAGGGTAAGATGGACTATCCCTTGTTAATTTTTTACCTTTCTAGCAGATGTCAGGTGGTGGACACAATTCTCTCTTCAAGGACCTGTTGCCTCTGGAGAGATTTTCTCAGCTGCAGAGGGGAGAGTCACCTCATACCACACTCTTTCCTGGGGTAGTTCACATGCAATAATCCAATGACTGATCAAACGGAACTGAAAGGACTGACAGCTCAACTCTGCGTGAGACGCTCTGAAAACCATTCCAGCTGCAGAGAAACCCCCAGGCTGGCTGATGCTGTCCCCATCCACTGGTCTTCATTGTAGCTCTCCTTTTCCCTCTGGCCACTCCTGTCCCCCCACCTGTTGTCTGTGCCCAGACTCTTCTTGGTAAACATCCTACACACTAAACTATTACCTCAGAGTCTGCCTTCCACAGCCCCACCTATAGCAGGGCAGGACACCCCTTTGCAAGACTGAAAACATTCTGTGGTGATAATAAGACCTAGATTAAGAACCACTGCTTGTTTTTTTTTTTTTTTTTTTTTTCACTTCTTGGTTTTTAAATAATTGTAAGCACCTCCAACTCCTGACCCCACTTCAAATCTTGCAATATTTATGAAAGTATTAAAACTTGTACTGTCAACATGCATGTGTATGCCAAATGGAATTTCTGAGTTGGTTTATAGGAGACCACACATTTAATTCTTGAAACAAAATAAAACAAAACCTTTGATTCTCCCCAAAGTTATAAATTCTTATCTGCATGTTAAATTGGATCTTGTTTTTACTGCTAATACTCTGCAGCTACTATAGTGGTATATAATTCTCTAACTTCAAATCTAAAGTACATCTACTTGCAGGCACCCCCCAAAATTACATCACAAATTTAATTTCTTTTTCTTTTTTTTTTGTAGAGACAGAGTCTCACTTTATCACCCTCGGTAGAGTGCCATGGCATCACACAGCTCACAGCAATCTCCAACTCCTGGGCTTAAGTGATTCTCTTGCCTCAGCCTCCCAAGTAGCTGGGACTACAGGCGCCCACCACAATGCCCAGCTATTTTTTGGTTGCAGTTCAGCCGGGGCTGGGTTTGAACCCGCCACCCTCAGTATATGGGGCCGGCGCCTTACTGACTGAGCCACAGGCACAAATTTAATTTCAAAACTGCCACCTGCTAACACCAGTTCTGTTAACACCTAACACGCTTAAGATATTATGACATAGTAATTGATGCTTATTCAAATTATCTCATTTATTCCCTCGCAGCTATGAATAGTTTCCAATACACACGTGGGACAACTGACACCTATTAAGACCAAAAAACTTGCCTAGGGTCACCCAACAAGTGAAAAGCCACCAGTAGTGCCTCACTTTCTTCCCAGGAAATTATTTATTATTTAGTTGGCTACCTAAACTACTCTTTTTGGGGAAGAGGCAGGAGATATAAAGGTCAAATAGAATTGGATACTATTGATGTTTGAATTTTATAAGAGATTTATAAGTGTTCTAATTTCTCTGTGCTGTATTTATTTTCAAGTTTCCATATTCATATAGAGCATGTGTACAGTAGCAGTTCAAAGATTCTAATAAAGGAACAGCCTAAATAATTATAATAGCAGCGAACACATCATGTTCCTACATGCTGAGCAGTAGACCATGAACTATACCGTAAAGACCATTTTTCACCATTTCTCCTTGTGGATATCCCTGGGGAAGGTGAAGTTTTAGCAGCCAGAATCATATGAGTACAGCTGATGTTCATACTATCACAATGAATCGATCAGAGAATGTTAAATTACATTCAGAATTCGATGTTTTACAAGGCTGAATTTGTATCTAAATTGGTCAAAGTAAAACACTCAGTCTCTTAGAGGACCCAGCTTTAACTGTACAGATAATCCATGTGTACAAATCTGATCAAGTGTGTAATTAGGCCTTGTTAATGTTGGTAGAGCAGATAGACGATTATCTACCCAGCTCCTACTCATGCAGGACATTCTACTACAACTTTTGAAAGGTTCAAAGATGGACATAGCCTAGTGCCTGCTTTCAAGAAATTTATGACCTTCTAAAAAAAAAAAAAAGATTTATTGAACTTAGATTTCCAACTACCTACTTTCTCTGTTTTTCATTAAGTATGCTAAACAGTTAATTGATTCCAAAATGTATCCTTATTGAGTAGTTCACTGATTTTCAAGAGAAAGAGTTAACCTAGACTAATTCTTAATTCAAGAAAAAAATCCTAAAAAACAAAAATTTGCATCCAATAAGATGAAGAGAGTAACACCCCACAAATAAGAATAGAAATATTTGCTTAAAATCCTTAGTCAAAAGTTAGTAATTCTCCTTTAGAGTTTGATAAGTGCTCAGAAGTAAACTTTGAAAATGAAGTTAGACATTATCATAACCTGTTCTTATGCAGACTGAAGAGTCAGAAGCAACCTTCCTCTCTCTTTCCCTGGGCGTTTGGGTATGGCTCTCCTTTTCTAGACCGTTCTCCAGGGATGGCCCAGTGGAGATTTGGAGAGCACAGGCTATAGCTAACATCGAAGATGATGTGAAGGGGCAAAAGAGGATGGTTAAAGTGAGATGCACATTTAGGCTGGGTATGTGGAGGAAGGAAGCAGAGTCAGAGATCAGACTGCTTACATCTGAAAGGACGGGACTTGAGTCAGAAGCTGAAGTCAAGAGCAAACACAGAGACATGCAGGAGAGCAAGACTCATCTTGCTCTTTATTCAGATGTATGAGTAGACCAGCCCCTTGTGTTCCCCTGGAGGAAATGAAAAGAAGTATGTAAGTGGGAATATTTAAAAGAACTTTTAGTAATTTAGAAGTGGCACCTTATGATTATTTATTAAACCACCTCTTGCATTGCATTTGGTTGAAGAGAAGGAAAAGTTAAGGTCCATACCTGAGAATCCTAGAGAAGGATACCAAAAAGTCTTATCAGGAGGAAAACATTGATCTGGCCCTTGGCAATGCATTTCATGCTCTTCCTGTGCCAGCAGATGGTGCAATGCACACCCGTGACACTTGTCACAAAACAGTTCTCTGATATTTTTATTACAAGAACTTACTTGACTCTTTACACACCCGGGTGTCATCACGCACCCACATGTCTCTCCACTGAGCTGTTCCTGAACAGTACAGTACTTTTGTTATAAAGCAAGACCCCTTCCACCAGAACCACCCCTCAGCCACCTAAACCCTCCAAAGGTATCCTTCTTCTGAGAAAATCATCTTACCACATGTGATGCATCATTGCTTGAAACTATATTTTAACTAATAGAATGAGATACAGGAGTCACCTCTTCCCTAACAAATCCCCTAGTTGTCTCTACACACTTTCCAGTGTCTGATTTTCTTTGTTCACCTTCCTGCCTCTATCAAGGCACACACCTGCACTCGAGGGCTCATGTGAGGGTTTTTCAAGTTATCTGACAGTTGGCTCTAAGTGCCCCAAGGGCAGGAACTATGCTTTGTTTATTCTTGGGTCTTTGGGACTCGGTAAGGTGTCTGAAACATAACAGGAAGTTGATAACTGTTTCTAAAAACGTATGTGTTTTCCAATTGTCTAAACTAGGAAAGATGTACTAATTTTTCAATTATTTAAAATATCAATAATTTATATCATACTCATAATACATGAGTGACTATAAAGTTCGTGTGCAAATTTAAATGCGGGCTATTTTAGTTATATTTTATATAGTCAACTATTTTAAATTGCACATAAACTTTATGGTCACCCCTATATTTTAAAATGTATTTTTAGAGCATAATTTTTCATAAAACTGAGCTTGTATTCTGTGGCTATAGGAAGAACACAACTCAGATCAGCAAGCACTTTCTAGATATACTCTGATTACCTTATGCAAAAGTTCCCTTTTCTGGGGCAAGTGGATACAGTTTAATATTGACTTAGATCCACAATATCCAAAATAATTTATCTGGTACATCAATAGTTACTTATTGGGACATTAGACATCATTCTTATCGTTAAAGCATATTAATTGGCATTTACTCAGTGGGAAGAACAATCTATTTTGAACATTTTATTAAGAACACATAGAGCTGAAGAGCAAGGAAAACTCAGTAATGCCTGATGTGCTCCTCTCTACAAAGACTTGGAAAGAAAATGGAATAAGTGAATTTATACGTAGCTCAATGTATTTCAGACTTTATGTGAGACCTGTCGGTAAACCATGAAGTCAAATCATTGGCAGTAAACTGAATTTTTCTATTGAAAATGAATAAAACACAGAATGGACTGGAATAGATGGAGTTCAACAAAATGGACTAGCAAAGGGAATTATTGTCTATGACTCATGCTAAGGCCATGTCACATTTTGTAAAATTTCTTTTCACATACAGGTGTACAAGTATTCATGAAGTATATGTGTATATGTTTATAAGCATGTATGTGTGCTGAGACTTCATGTGAAAAGTCTTAAAATGGGTCTGTGTCAAAAAAAGTTACTGAGATACATCACATATTTGCATATGTGTTTGAAGAAAATTTTTAAATATATGTAACTCATGTCTTGATGACCAAAGTCAGCAAGAGAAAATATGTGTTATGACAGGATTCCTGCTATGAAATTCAAACATTATCTAAAAGATTCAAAAATCTTATCACTTACATATAAGGATTGATGTCTGTGTTGAAGATAGAGCGTCTTAGATAAAACAAACAAGTGATTATCATGGACAACAGTGTAAACAAGACCCTAATTCATGAAGCTGCTAATTGCTCTTACCAGCTGCAGCAGATTGGCCTGTACCCCACCTCTCATGACCCACACTGTGAGCCCCATTCGTACACTTGCTTTTGAAACTCAGCACGGTGTAAGTCTGACATACACATCAGAGTCTGGGGTACAAACAAGAATTAGCTCAGAAAAGAACCTGTCTAAAAGCAGCTGCTAAATGCATCAAGGGCTTGATTTTCTAGATACATATGTACCTGTATAGCTGTGCTGGAATTATACTCATATTTAAATTACTTTTTTTCCTCACAAGACTCACTAATATGTCACAAAGGAAAACCTTGGGAACAGTCTTTGTAGCTGAGGGAAATTGACACTGCATATCACTTTTTAATAGTAAATTGCAAAGCAGTATCCTGATGATGATAATCACAAATTCTCCCAATTGTTCATATTTAATTCAATGTAAACACAGATACATTAACCCATCCTAAAAAATAACTACCATGGTGTGTTTTAATTTATCATGTTATGTGCCAAATGCCAAAAGAAACACTTTACACATAGAGTTTTTAATCCTTACTACAATTAATCATTTACACACATGAAAGAGAAAGAGGGGAAGAGAGAGAGGGAAAAGAAGTTTAGAAAGATTAAGTCCTTGCTCAAGGCTAAATAGCACTAAAATTATTCATATACCAATCTCAAAAACCCATGGTGTGTCCACAGCCCTTCCATCACAGTACTTGATCTGTGCACCAGAATGCATTCACCAAAAAGCAAATGCAATGTCCACAAATACAAGAGAGATGCCAAACCTCTACTTATTTTGTCATAAGAGAGTATTACTCTGTTTCCCTGAAAATAAGACATCCTCCGAAAATAAGACCTACTTACAGGAAAGATAAGACATCCTCTGAAAATAAGACCTAGCGCATCTTTGGGAGCACACCACTGTCTTATTTTCGGGGAAACAGGGTATTTCTATTATTCCTAACCAGAAACATATGCATACTTTTCCTTAGTAAATTTGCCTTAGATATCCCACAGAAATACAGCAATGCATACTCAGCTCTTGATTCTATAGGAATCTTAAAACTGAGAAACAAATTAGGCACAGAAACCTCTGTTACTGGACAGGAGATACATGACCTCTAGTTTAAGGCCAGAATGTTGGCCCAACCTGGGGAAGAATTGTTTCTAAGGTTTATGGAGTCTCACTTAAACCAACATGTTAGGATTCAGGCTGGAAGATTACTTAAAGGAAATGAAGCAGACATTGATCCACATCTGCCATTGAAGACGGTGTTGACTAGAACTATCTTCAAAAAAAGAATCTCTGTGGGAATACCACCTAAGCCCAACAAAATAAGCCACTTTGCACTGAACCTAAGGAAGCCTCTCTATTTCTAAGACTCAGATCGGATTTTTCTACTCGCCCGTCTGTTGCACAAGTTGATTCAGAGAAGAAGGGTGCTTCTCTGCATTCCTCAGCCAACTCTTCTCTGCTCACCAAAAGTGGTTGAGAACACAGCCTCACCAGACCAACCGCAGGTTTCTCAGGCAAGCTTCCTCTCGGAGGAGCTTCTCATTTAACCAAGCAGCACACAGGTCTGACTGATGAGAGAGCAGCTTTCTAGTCTGTAAGCTGAAAGCATCTATAGGACATAAACTATTATGAGCTTGCCGACCTATCTGCCAGTGCTTCAGGTAGCACCATGCATTAGAGTTGCCCCCTCCCTCTGCCCATGGCTGCACTCTATCCACAGGCACGTCCACACTGGTAGATCCACATATCCTACGTGATTAGGTTCAAACACTAGAATCTGAATGCACTGCTCAGTTGTTGCAACAAGGTCAGCTCTGTACAAGGGTTTATGCAGTATCTCAGGGCTGGTGGGTTATGTGTAAACTGAAATGCAATATTAAGAAACATATCCGTCTGTTGTCAAAAAAGAAAACACAGACAAAAACAAAACAAAACAAAAACAGAAAAAGATGTTTGACAGTGCTTTAACTGCTTGGCCTCTAAAGCAGGACATTCACAGCATGAAGCCTGGCTCCATCACTGACTGAGAAAGTCACCCAATGTCTGTCTGCTCTAGTTTCCTCACGTGAAAATGGAAATAGTGAGTCTGTGCCTCAAATTTGGTTGGCAGGATTACTTACTGGGCACAATACAGTTTTCTGAATGTTACCACCACCACTATCAGGCAACAGAACAGTACCAGCATCCCCCAAAACTTCCTTATGTCATCTTACAGTTACACTCATCTCTCTGTCATCGTCTCTGTCAATCACTAATCTGTTCTTTGTCACAACAGTTGAGTCATTTTGACATGTTATGTGAAGGGGTCATGCAGTGTCAGTGTTTGGCCACTGGCTTCTTCACTCAGCATAATATCCTTCAGATCTATCCAAGTTATAACATGGACTAGTAGTTTATCCTTTTCATTGCTAAGTAGCATTTCATTGTAAGGATGCATCACAGTTTATCCATCCGTCTTGTAAAGACATATGAGTTGTTTCTATTTGGGGAAATTATGAATATAGCTGAATAGAAATGTGCTATTTGTACACATTTTTGTGTTAACAGTTTTAGCCTCTAATGCCAATTAATTTTTATTTTAATTTTTTTCTTGATCTTTAGAATATTCAATCTTATTGATTAGGGAATCATTATTATATCTCTGTGAATTTTAGAATCCTACACTGGAGACTCTCAGTCCACAATCTAAGGGCAAATTTACACTCTCCTTTAATTACCCTAAACAGAACCTGCCTTTCCTCACCCCCCACCCTAGTGGAATCTGTATTCTTCCCTTCCACTATTAAGATGCTATGTTTTAAAAATAATTTTTTAATGAAAGTTTAAAGTTATGTTGTGATTAGTTCGTTTGATATTTTGCAGTATTCCTTTAATATTCCAGATTATGAAACATCAACCGTGCACATTCTACATTCTGTCAAGAAGTTTTATGTTGAAGATCAGTGGTTTTCAAATTGTGGCCCATTGATCAGCAACCTCAGCGTCACTAGAGAAGCTAATAGAAATGCAAATACTTGGGCTCCACTTCAGATGTGCCTAATCCAAAAATTCTTATTTAAATAAACCCTCCAGGTAGAGTTTTGAGAACCACTACTCTAGGCACCTAAGTCTCCTGTATGATACAGAAGAAAGGGTGCCACACAGTATGAGATATCGCCTTGAGATGACATAAGAAAACTCACACTTGTTTCCTTCTGTAATAGGACTCACTTAAGGAATAGATGGCTCATTGTGATAAACAATGGGCCCCGGATCACCAACTGGCTTTCAAAGACAGACAATTTAGTTCATTTTGGTTATTAGGGCAGAGTTATGGAAAGAAAGCCTAAAGTGTGTAGAAATATCTAAGTCTTTGTATGAAACAATAAATTAATCATCTTACTCTTTATTTATATCTGGCCATTTTATCAGTGCTGATGGGTAGAGTACAGGGTATATGCTAGTTTTCTTTCTTCACTGACTCTCTTCTGGATTCCTATCCTTAGCAGGATACTGTTCATAGCAGTGAAAGAGTGAATTCAGAAAGAAAATAAGTAGAAAATATGCTAGCCAGAGTCACCTCATCATTCATAATAATAAAGATTACTCATTTATAATGACATCTCAAATTTATATAAATACATAAATTTTTCATGTAATCTATTAAGATATAAATTAACATCTCAATATACAAAACATACATATTTATCAAATAGTATGCATATTTATTTTCTGTTATGTGTATTCTGCTCTCTCTTCAGAAGAAGAAAAAAATTCTCAACAATAAAATTAAAGATAATCTCCTGGTCCTGGGTCAGGGCTTAACCAAGCAGAGATAACTAATGCATGTGTGAATTGGACCTGTTACAAAATTTGTAGCAATATATTCTCTATATATAATGTAAAAATATTGCTATCAAATAAAGCCTGAGACCACATATTTACCTTTAAATAGCATTTCTAAGATTTTCCATTTCTGCAAGTTAGACAAATGGGAAACAAAGATTATTTTTGGTTGTTAGGTTACTTTATGTTATGAAATAAGATTTAACATCTAAGTAACAATAATTAAACATTGTCTCTAAATTTCTCTTTCCAAATACTTTAATGAAGCCAATTTCTTTGACAAATAATTAATAAATATGTTTATTATATCTACTATGCTTAGCTTTTATTTCAGGGTAGGCCTAAAACTTCTGTTAATCTCACCACTTCCTTCATCTGAGAAACTGACTCCTTGAGGGTAAAAAGATAAAAAGGCCTCTTTGAACCTGCACATCTGCCAAAAGCAACCGTCGTCACCCTCTTCCAAACAAGCACAGAGGACAGGCAAAGAGTGTGCGTGTGTGTGTCTGTGTGTGTGTGTTCCAGGGGTTGGTTTGCTCGGTAGAAAACAAATTTAGGATAATCCATGAAGAAAACTTACATTTTGATCAAAAATGATCCAAAGGTAGACTCACAGTCAGTAGAAGGATACTGATTTCACTTATCCTATGGCTTCAACAAATGATAATCACAAAAGCTACAGAAACCTTCGATTTCTGTTATCAATAAGAATTTTTGCCTAGAGAATCAAGGTAACTCAAGAGTGCAGAGGAGCAAGCCAAGTAATTCCCACAGAGCAGAACAAATGGCACAAGTGACCTAATCAATACAGAAATAAGTACAGATTTCTTCCACAAATGGCCACATGGTATCTTCCTTAACAATTTCAAAAAAAAAAAAAATACCACATTCCTTTCATTTAGATTTCCTTTTTTATTTATCAGTATACTTCATCAGGAATACCTAAATGTTGGCTTTCTGTCAATTCCATAGACTAGTAAGCCCACCAAGACATAAAATATGTATTAAAATACATCAGCTCCTTCAAGTCGGCAGGGCTGGCTCTGTCTCAATGCTGTACATTCCTTGACTAACCTTGTAAACCGTTTGATCCCTGCTTAAGCTAAAGGATCTAATCAATAAATGGTGAAACAAATGGTAATTTCTCAGCCTTTCTTAAAACATCAAAACTAATCTATTTTCACAGCTGGGTCAAAACAATGAGGTAATGTTTTCTAGTGATTTTAGAAATATTGATTGTGGAGCTCTCTTTTCTTGCTAGATCCTTTGGGCAAATCTCTGATTATACAAATGGCTTTCTGCTGGATATAGCCACTGGTTTTATTTACACAGTGAACAAGTCACAAGTCTACTGTAATTTTATTTGAAATTATTTCTGGTTCTTATCAGATAACAGTCCCAAATTGCTCCTGGAAGTATGCTAAGACTAAACTCCTGTGTTATCTCTAAAAAAACAGACAAGGAGGCCTAGTTAACTTTGTAAATCAGCACCAGAGCCACACTCCCTTACCCCAGCTGACTCACATTAGTAGATAATGAAATACTGCACAGAATTAGAATTTGCAAAGGAATTCTGAATCACACATATATGCCCAAATCTTTTCTTCAAGGTTCCTTCTCCCCATCTAGGCTTATAAAACAGCAAACCCTGCTGTTTATACAAGGAGCATCTTCTAGAATGATGGACTCTAGGTGTTCACAGGTGGCCATTTCTCATTGAACCATTAGCATGGAAGTACTAATCATACATAGGATAGCTGTGCTGAAAATGGACTCCAATTATGCATGCACAGAATAACCAAGATAACTGCCACGTCATGAAAACAATCTCAAGACTGGGAGGGATTCTAAGGGGATGAGTTATATATATGAGGCCTATGGAATAAAAAACACACGATAAGGACAAAAGCAACTCTGAAAATATGAGCAACAGAAAAAAACACATTAATTAAAAATAAGTTCTGAGATAAGCACTTATTTAATTCTTGCAATAATATCCATGTTAGAAATGAGGAAACTGAGGCTTAGAAAGCTTAAGAAACTTTCTAGTAAGTTGCAGAATGGATGTAAGCTCAGCGCTGGGAGCCCAGATCCTCTTTTCTTAACCACTCTTGGTAAGAGCACCTTCTCATCATTTCACTCCTATTTTGTAGCATTAGAGCTTATTTACAAGACTAAAGAAAAACATAACGAGGACTCCATGAAAAGTGTCGTTGAATCATACAAATTGTAAACTAGAAGAGATTTCAGAAATCATCTGTGTAATATTATTGCTTTACAGTTGACTTCTAAAAGTAGGTTCATTCTCAGTATTTCAGAGCAAAGTATTTGAACATGAACCAGGTTAGAGTTAGCATATCCAAATACCTCTCTGCTTCCAAATAGCTAATTTTTTTTTTCTTCCAATGAAAAAAACTGCATCCATTTGAAAAAAAAATCATCGTTCTGGGCTGTAGGTGACCTACACATCAAATGTTTTACTCTTCTGCTATTTCCTGACAGAGCCATGTATAATCCCATTTCCCTCTAAACACAGGCACTATGTTATAGAATCTTAGAAAAACATCATTTTTAATTCTAAATTGACAGTCTGGGGTGTGTGTATATATATGTATATTGCTTTTTTCTCCTATATGATAAAATATCTTGAATTTTGCTTCCAGTTTATAATCCCAAATCAGTTTGAATAAATTTCTTGCAGCCCCATTAAGTAATATGGTAAATGTATGATTTTGTGGAATCAAGAAAAAGACTTTGACTGGCTCATGGTAATTTCATGTACATTGGTTTTACTTGATCTTTTTTCTCTTAGAGGGTTAATTGATGGTTTAATTTTGAAGGCTATTACCATCAACAGAATTTTTCCTCTAAAACTTGTCATTGACACTCAGTCTTCTAGAAATAATATTGTTTCTACCCTCAAGGTATAAACCTTATTGACTTTCCCAGCTAACTTTATTGATAAAGAAATATTTTTCTAATTTGTCAAAATTAATTAATGTTGCTTTATTGTACAAGATACTGTCCACTTACCATTTTGCATTTTTATTAAACTCTCAACTATTTAATTCCTTGTTCTAAAAAGTTAAAATGCATTTATCTCATCCAAATGCCTATAAAATCTCACACAGCAAAGTTTCCCAAGCATTTAGTCTGAGACCTGACATATGGAAAAATGTCTATAAATATTTGAAAAAATAAGAAGGAATCAATGAATGAAAAAAAGTGATATCTGATTCAAGGAAAAGCCTTGACAGTTATCACAGGTGAACTCAGCTGACCACCAACTCAGCTTGCACAATAACTTCCTTATATGATATGATGTGTTTCCCAATATATTTTGCTGGCTTCCCAATGAGAACACCAACTGTGTCAGAATCTAGCTTTATACATGTGCCTACACCCTGCCACAGTATCCGAGAAGAAAAAGAAAAAAGAATGTTTCTTGTTCCTCATCTTTAAGTTGAGATATCAGGCTTTTTTTTTTTTTTCCAGAAGTGGGTGGGTGAGTAGAAGTTCATTCAATCAACACCACACTTAGCCTGTCTTAAAATGGTAGGAGGCAAAGTAAGAAAGTAATTCATTTCATTCTTAATCAACTGGATCCCTGCCTTTCAAACAAGATTATTTTTATAGATAGGGGTAAAACATTAATCTAGTTCTAAATGGTCCAGAGTAGATTAAATGGTTTATCTTTCAACTGACGTTAATCCTATCATCTTTCCCAAGTAGCAGGAAGAGGGACTCTCCCATAGCTTGGGTGAGAGCTGATCCGCTTAGGCAGGAAGGGGTCTGAAAGTCTCAAATTTTTTGAGACTTTCTCCCTCACCCCTACCTTCTAACCTAATGCTGTCTACCTACTCAATTCTTTGGAAGAATGAATTCTTTCCCCACACATGTGGTCTTCTCACCATAGCTAATCCCTCTAAAGGCACATATCCTATAAAAATGAGTTGTCTCTAGCTCTTCCTGACGACGATTTGGAAATTTTTTGTAAACTTGCCTTTGCCTCATCCTCTCTCCCAAGAACACATTAACTGAGTGTCAACTGTAATTCTTTACCACACAGGTAGAATGATGAGATATGTATTTAGTTTAAGCAGACTCAAGTTTTACGGGCCTTGTTATTCCCATAGAATCCCTAGTTATTATCTGAGATCTGAATAAGAAATTTTTTCATAGGAGCCAAAATAATCTCTGTGTAGTTACGATTCCACTTATGAGGACATATTTTTATTCTCTTGCAGAAAAAATGAATATCAAATCCACCTAAGCTGCAACTTCACTGTAAAAAAATTTAATTACTTAAAATTTTAATTATATTTTTATAATTTGAAATCTTATATATTAGACACCATCAACAATAGAAAGGTCAAGTTTTAATTTAACAAAATTTAATTAATTATCTGCTGCATGCAAGTACTACACTGACCAAGCCAAGAACTGCTAAGGACAATGAAAATAGAATACTTTTGGAAAATAGGCTTTGGGATAAATAGCTTTTTTGCTTCCTATGACTTAGTTAAATGACACTGGTATTCAAGCTTGCTGACTTTAGCTACACACACACCACCAGAAGCTGTACTAATATCATAATACTTAATATATACCAATAACAAAAGATGAACACAAGCCATGTTTGAGCACCTTTTGTAACTGCAGAAGTCAAATGTGACTTGAGTATTACAATGTATTATAATTTTAATAGTTTTTTTTCCATTTCTTAAAATGTGTGTACATGTTTTTGGCACTCCGTGCGTGTGTATACATATATATTCTCTATATATACATATAACATATGTATATATATTCTCTATATATCCATATATAATATATATTATCTATATTAGAATATGATAATACATCTACCATTTCCTTATATTTATTTTCCAACAAATATTAGAAGAGCAAGGACTGATAACTTTATTGTCAGACACAAAGAAGTTTCATAGTATCACTTTCTGAATATGCTATTGCCCAGATGACTGGCTGATGTCCAAACTATAATTGAAAATAAAATGCAATCACCTGATGCATTTATTGCTTGTACAGCTCACCTTCTGCTGCACTGAGAACTACTTGTGGGTCTCCATTTTTTGATCAGGGAACCGACTGTTTAAAATCCAGTTATGAGAAAAGTTTTCCCTCCTCTGGCCATGTTCCCAAAAGCAGAGAGCTGACTCATTTCAGCAACATTAAGTGAAGATGCTGTAGGATCAGAGGTCAGATCAGCTGACCTTTCCAAACAGCTTGCTCAGCGCTTAGAAACAGGAAGTGAAAGCTTTATGTGGGAGTGTCAGGGAGCTCCTCAGCGAGCACAAAACTCCATTTGCTTTGTCTAGAATAGAAAATGTCTCCCTCCCATGCCACCTCAAATCTGTTGTTCACCGGCTCTCACCCACTAGTGAAGGATTTAAGATTATTCCTTCGGGGATCCATTCCAGCCTCTTCCTATTCAATGGTTTGGTTCTTTAGCCACCAGTTTTAGTAGAAATTATACAATTAATATGTTCTGGAAAAATAATACCTATATGTTCCTTTTAGACAGCCCTGAATTAGGCTGTTCTTGCCCATAGAGACTGATATAAGGTAAAAGTCTTATTAAACATCATGATCCTCATACAATGAACACTTCTGAGATTAGTTACTACTTGGATTTGGCCTTTGCTTTCATAGCACAGAAAGAATCAAGAGGCTAGTCACAAATTTTAACCAGCAAAAAATTTTATGAGGTAGCAATGAAAGAGAGTTGTATGCTAAATTACTTAAAACAATTTTTTTTCTTTGAGGGAGGTATGTCTCATTTATGTAATAAGATTAAATTTCTCTCTGAACTTTTTATAGAAAAGGAAGGTGGTTTCTTTTTGGTGACTAATATCCATGTTCCAGGTGCTTTGTTTCCTCATTAATCCTGTCAGGTAGGTCTTATTCCCACTTTAAAAATAAGAAAATTGAAGCAAGGTGGAATTAAATTGGTAAAGTCATACAACTAGTAAGTTGTTTACGTTGAACAGCTGTTATTGCACAATTTTACCCACACAAACTCTGAAGCATAAAGAGGTTTAGAGTCTTCGACGTAGTCATACTAGAGATTATTCACTCAGACCCTGACGCCCAACACCAAAACCGAATACCAGTTCGGGCAGTGAACTGCATGTTTATGGAGATGGCGAATTGTATATTGATGAAGTTTGAGGCTTAGAGACACGATTTTGGATAAACCACCTTGAGGCCTTATTTTTTCTCGATTTTTCATTTTTAATCCAAATTTTGTGCAATTCTCTAACCTTCACAATCTCATGGACCCCTATGCATCTCCTGGTTAAAGCATCCCTTCATCACACAGCAGTTAGCAGCTCCCGCTCAGATAAACTCTGAGTGTACCCTCCGTATTTAGCTCTTCTGTCACTTTCAACCTGAATTTCAATAAGAAGCTCCACTTAATTCAAAATATCTCTATCTGCAGCATTCCACATCATATCCAACAAGTAATGCAGACATTACAATTATTTGTGGAATAAAATAACTTCCCTTTTGGAGGGGCATTTACATCCTTGTCCTAAAAGGTATATATAAGGTTTTCATAACATATAAACTCTGTCACATTAACTAAGTATACTCTTTCACCTCTTGATGCCAAGAAAAAAGGAAAAAAAGAAAAAAACCCTGAAACTTTAGCCCTCTATAATTCTGGATGGAGACAATAAGTACAATAACAATTAAAGTTAAGGCATACAGTGGGTAGAGTGCTTAATGATGCTATGGGTAAGCAGATAGCTGCAGAATATAAATGCAGCTTGATTACTTGCTGGATTATTTTATCTTTCTAGAATTTTGTTAGTTGGAGAAAGATTTTGATCTTTACAAAGGAAAGATACTGTCACCAAAGTGAAATTGGCACAGGAGTGAAAAAAATTAAGGCTCATTACTACCAGCTAGTTGTCTGCTGAGAAATTTTTTCAATGTATTTCAATGCCAACTGTTTGATAATTTCCTAAAATTCTTATGCCACCAGTATATCTAAGTAAATTAAAAATAAATAAAACATAACAAACAAAGCTATCTACGATTGTCAGCTGGGTCATTCCCGTAGGCCGGATAAAAGAAAGATCACAGATATGACTGCAGAATCCTAACAATTAATTGATTTGGCAGAATTAGATAGTAATTGTAATACAATAATTATGTGTTATGTTGGTTTAAAGAGTCATAATTTGACTATAATTCTTAATCTTTATTCTCTACAAAAAGAAATAAAGTACTATATTTCAACCAAATGATTTTTTTTACACTCATTTAAAAAAATGTTTTAAAGAAACAAGCAATTAAAGCTTGCAAACGCTGAAAAAAATCTTGATTGTGTCAAATACTTACATGGGATCTACCTGTTTTCAGTTCAACAGCTCTTTGTTGATTAAATTAAATCAGATGCCAGCAACACTGGGATTTCCACTAAAGTTACGTGCACATTAACAAGCAAAATGCTAAGAAAAATATGTCAGTACAGAGTGTAGATATTTTCTTATCAGTATGTGTTAGAGTTTTATGGGAGGATTTTACCTTGTGGTTTTAGAAACTTATAAAATTCTGCATAA
The DNA here is from genome assembly GCF_027406575.1 of Nycticebus coucang. Taxonomy (NCBI): domain Eukaryota; kingdom Metazoa; phylum Chordata; class Mammalia; order Primates; family Lorisidae; genus Nycticebus; species Nycticebus coucang. Next base: position 79,866,772 of record NC_069787.1, on the reverse strand, counting down.
TCAGTTTGTTAGCATTTTATTTTCTCGTTGTGTTTATAGGTAAATAAAAGTTAAACAATTAAAGAGTCACTGAATTTCAGTGAGTGCCCTTACTTCACCCTCTGCTGACCAATGGGTTGATTTTTCTAGGTCTATGTAATAGTCGTGAGATCACCTGGAAACAACTTGAAATCCTGAACAATTCGATGACAGCTGGGCTTCCTGACCTACATGTCAAAGAATATTTTATTCAGAGCTGTATGACCAAAAAACTTAGAAACTGATGTTCAATTTTATTCTTTAAAGCTGTTGAAATATCTCACCTTGCGTATTGGTGTTGTTTCTGAATTCTAACGACATCAAATACGTCAACATACGTAAACTATTTTCCTTTAACATATCAGTCTATGGACTACAGTGTTCTGAAGTGAGTGACGCATCTTTACAATTAAAAGAAAATACGCTAAGTATATGAAAAACATTTCTCTGGTTTCTGTTTCCTTAGAGATGGTTCTTTTCCTTATCTTAAGTATTTAATGTATAAGAAAGAAGCAACCAAAAATAACACAAAGGTAAAAGAATGCTTATCCATTATTAAGAACTCCAGCTCTAAATTTGTTTTTGGAGTCACTGAATCCTTATTTTAGGTGTCTCTTTCACAAGGAATTATTTCCTAACTTGCGTAGGTATCCGGGAAAGATGGTAGAGTTTATCTAGATAGATAATCTTTGTGATTCTGACTCAATGAAAAAGCTGCAGAGAAAGACTGTATATAACACTATGCAATTCTGCATGGGAATGTTACCCACAGAATGCCAAAGAAATCTCTTCAAAATTTGCTGAAATGCTTGAAATAAAAAGTGACGTAATTGTTTTCCTATTAAAAGTCTTAAATTCCTCCTTTAAATAAAACCCAAATTTTCTTCACAATTATCTTAAAACCAATGTCGACATTTACACAAGGAATTTTATTAACAAAATCATAGTATTTCGTATGGTATCCACAATGGATTTAAAAACTTTGTCATTTTTAAAGTAGTGTGAAATGTGAAAATGTGGTAAAAAGCCCATTTTTAAAAAAGGATAATGATTAGTGGACTCTCTCTCCCTCTTTACCTGGTGAAAATGAAATAATTTTCTATTGCTAGATCAGAGGAATAATTGTAAAGGATATTACATTTCAATGTTATTTGAATTTATGACTGAAAAAATTATGAATACATGCCAGGAATGAGACAATTTTGGACTAATTCTTTAGCATTTTAATGTCACAATTGCAATTTTATGCTAATAGATATCACTTTATTACAAAACTTATAAAAAATCTTCTTAACCTGTCGCATTGATATATATATTAAGTGTGGGTTATAAAAACTGCCAGAAGACATTTCTTTGGTTAGAGTGTGCAGAGAGTTTTAAATATTGATCTACTGTGACCATAGGCAGTGATTAATATTCTCTTCTCCATAAGGCCTATGCTGGGGGCTATAAAAGAGAAGCATAATATGATGCCAAGGATTCTAATCAGAAAGTAGAGTCAATTTGATGTATTCTAGCTCACCTCTTTGTTTTTTTCAGTATCTCCTCAATCGTCCTGATTTAATTATTTCAATTTACTTCTCTAGTTTGTCTGCGTAGCTGCTTCCCAAGACACAGATTTGTCCTAGCAATTTTAGAAAAAGGTACATTCAAAATATCATATGGGCATTTTATGCCTAAAGAAGATACCACCAGACAAGAGAGGATTTTGAGACAACAAGATAACAGTGTTACTAAACATTAAAAGCTGCTGAATGAACTTGATACGCCATCTGAAGCACTTTATTCCTTGTCAAACATATTATATATACAATTTTAATACTTCTTATCTCATCTCATTATCTAATCCTCATAGAAAATAAGTGACTGTGATGTAAATACAAGTAATAAATACTTCAAAAAATAGGACCAGGTTTAATCCAAGATGAGCAAAATTAATTAAAAATTATAAAACTAAGGCACTGAAAAAAATCAATTTATAAGAACTAGGCATAAATACTCCTTAAGGCAAAATACTCCAGAAGGCAAAATAGCCTGAGAAAAACAAATCCAGTCACAGATCTATATTGCTAATGTTCTTTTTCACTTCCATTAGTCTTTCAGCATTCACTTGTTATCACCGCTAAAAATTCACTTATCATGTTTAACATTAAATGTTACAGTGAAAAGTAAAATAAAGCATAGTCTAAGAAAATGTAGAGCTTTTGGAACCATAGGTTTCCTGAAAAATAAAGATCCAGTGTCTAATGAAGGGAAGTAGATGACTTACAAATTCATCATCACTGATTGAAAACACGTTCAGCACATCCTAGGTGGTAGAATGCATTTTTAAGGAAGCTAAATCTTTTTGTGATTAGAGATTCACAAATTTCTAAACAGGCTACCACCGTGTGGTACCAGTCAGAATGATGCCAGTACTTACCATTAGAAGAAGTGGTTTTCAGTGTCGACATCACTTTTAAGTCCCACATTCTTTCATAACCTTGCCACAAAGAAGATCTGAATTGAACTGACTTATATACAAATGGCTAATGTGCAATTTCCAACCTATGGACTTTAAACTGTCTACTCATTCTAACGAGAATTCTCAATCATATTCACTTTTGGCTACGTTCTATACTGCGTCTTCAGTGGCTGACTCATTCCACACTCTACTCATGTAGCTTATCATTATCTTGTCCACAAACTACACATTGAATTCAGATGAGGATGCCCACTGACTTGGGAAGCTTAAGAAAGGTATCATCATTGCGGTCCAGGTGGCATGACCACTAAGGGAAATATTACAGCCAGTGTGAATTCCTCCCCTCCCCAGAAGTACTAAATACAAAAGACAAACAAAAAAAATCACAGTAACTCCTTGTGACATATTTTCCTTAGTAGTTTATTTGGGGAATCATTTTTCATAAAAATTGGCAAAATCCAGATGAACTTTGCACATTGTTCTAACAGCTTCATTTAAAAATAATTATATGACTCACTCCCCCATTTACCATAAGTTGCTAGCTTTCTTTTAGTTTATTAATTCTGAAAATATTTAAGCATTTTGTCTAAGGAGCTTTACTTGAACAAAAGAATAATCTGATTATCACATGATGTTAATATGAAAATGAACAAGAGACCTTTCCGATTGAATGTTCTCACTCTTTACCTCAAGACAGGTGTTCTGAATACATGCAAATGTTGCAGACAGATGGCTCATTGTACTTCCACACTATAAAGTTAAGATAATTTACCCCTCATTATAACATTCCAATAGTTACCAGTGATGCCTCTGCTATTTATATTTTTAAAATACTTAGCCTTCAGTATGATAATCGGTGGTGTTTATCTTAAAGCTAAGGTGAGAAAATAACCAAATCTTCTATCCAGTTCAATCAAAACTTCCTGCTTTACTTAATTGCTACAATTCTGGATCAAGAATCCAAGTTCATAAAAGCAAATGAAACAAATCACGAAGCCGAACTTTAAGTTCTCATAGTACCTTACAAGTATGTTAGTTATTTTATTCCCAGAATGTCTTACAAGCTCCAAACACTTTGCTAGAATATTTTAGGAATTTGAAATTATTTCTGTACTTCTCACTACCCAAGAATCTGACAGCTGGTATTAAAAATAGTATTCATGCAGGAACTCCTTGGTTAGTAACTCCCTCAAGTTTTAAAGAACTCAAATTATCGAATTTTCTAAGAACTAGTTAAGAGGTTTATGAAAACACATGTCAAACTATTCATGTATTATTCTCTCAGCAAATTAAATTGATTCCTATTAATAGAATACATTAAGACCTATTATGATACCCAGTGGTCAGTCTTTACCTTTCCAAATATCCTTCTCCAGTATCCATAACCATGGACTGCTCTGTCTTCCCTCATGCTTCTTTTATTGCTGAGTGAGGCACCCGCTCCTTCATTAAATAGCATTAAAAATAGATTGCACAGAACTCCCCAGTGGAGCATGCTCTAACAGGGATAATGCCACAGTTCTCAAGGTAACCACACTCAACTGGGATCTAAGAAGAAAAGTCCCTGGGAAATCTAATAGCACATACAAACCTGTCTAAGTCTGAGCGACATACTATAAAAGATAAATCGCATGAAGCTAAATTAAGTCATTGACAAGCTGAAAGTCAATTTCTGGAGCTGTGTAAGTTTCATTAGGTATGCCCCACCTAAACAAAGTACTGGATCTAACAGACATTCACCGAAAGTAACTTAGTTGTTGTAGTTATCAAATAACATAAATCATGACATATATGCATAGCCATCTAAATGTCTTAAAAGTACACTTAAGCCAAATTGCAATAGTATTGATAATCAAAGACAGTAATCAATTATCATTTTGTATTGTTTTGTGATATGGAGCTGTATTCCTCAAAGAACACACCCAAACTGACTCTCCAGATAATTTAAAAATATTCTGCTAGTTGAAGTGATAAAAAGTAAAAGAATGTGGTAACAAAGGAAATGTAGGATCAAACACAAATACATACCTCGAAACCCATGTAAACCTGAAAAGAATGTACACACAATCTCACATGTGATTCACATTAAGAACGCAGCAGAAGCGATTACTGCCAAGATAGTAGACTACTCGGCTACTTGAACAAAACACAGACAGAGCCGTTGGCTTCCAAATGTCTGTCTTTCATGTAAATGACATTAACTAAAATCCTAATAAGACATGCACATCCTGTAATAACACATATACAGAAGATCAAAGGAGGGGGTGTATTTATTCAAAGTGTGTGTCAGAGATTTTCTGACTTTTACCAAATGAAAAACGATTTTCTGTCAACCTCACTTCTGTTTACTTAAAACAATCACAGCAGTTTTGATTTCCAAAGCAGCTGAGGAGGGAGTAGGAATCATTTGGATATACTCTGCATTGAATAAAATCTTACACACAGTCACTCAACTTTGGGGAATGTCATTCTTGTTTGGAGATGCCAAAGTGTCATAACAGTGGATTTAAAACATCTGAAAACAAAACGAGTATCTACACTCTAAATGCATTCTCATGAACGTGATTTCGACCAGCCTTGCAACGTAGTTCTTAGCTTCCCATCCCTGTAACTTTCAATGTCTTCTTTGTTTTCCCTTTTAGGCTTGGTTTCTGTCCTTATTTTGTGACTTCAGGAGGTGATAAACTATGAACCAGAGCAGATGACAGCAACCACATCCACTCCAGTTATATTTCTATGCATAAACATTGAGTGAGCTATTTCCTCTTCCTAAGAAACTTTCTAAACACCTGTCTACTGCAACTCAATTCTACCACGTATTTACAACCTAAGAAACAAGACATTAAACTGGAGGTTGAAGTGAAGTACACATTTCATGCATATAAAAATAAAACTGAACATCTTTTTTTTTCTTTTTCTTTCTCTAAAACCCCTTGGGCCCTAACACCCCAATGCTACCAGGACAACAAACAAATTACAACTTTCTTCTATAGTTCTCTTACAAATGAAATAAGAGCATTCCAAACTTTCTACCATAAAACCTGTATGAATTCTCCCATGAAAAGCATTGCCTTCCTCATTTACTTCCAGCTTTCCATTTCCGACTCATTTGGGGGAAGGGAAGTCCACCCTTCCTTCATTGAAACACAAAAACACAATACACCTATAACAAAAGCAGTTTTCTACAAACATGTAGAAGCAATACAGACGATAAACAATTCAAAAGAAAGACACAGATATACAGAAAAAAGAAGGAATTAAAAAAATATCCACAAAAGGCGTGCAATGTTCACGTCGGAAGACCTTGATTATTACCTTGGTCGAACAGTTGATATCCCCCCTGCGTCTTGCTGCCTTGATTGGTTTGATTTAGTTTTTATTTTTATTAATTATTGTTTCTCAATTATTGATTTGGCTTGATTGGTGTGGTTTGGCTTGGCTGTGTTGTTGTTGTTGTTGTTATTGGGTATTTTTTGGTTTTATTTTGTTTGGGGGGGCTGTGGTCGATGTATTTAACTGGTAGTAAAAGGCGCTCTCTGCAGCGTAGGCTGGGCTCCCCGCACAGCTGTGGCAGCCGCGGCTGCAGCGGCAGCCTGAGTTCCGGCTCTCGTACCCAACGCCGGCTGCTGGTGCCGCTTCGGACACGCTCGGGGGGCGCCTTCTCTGTCGCTGGCCGCGCGGAGGAAATGTGCCCCCGCCTCCTGTTGCTTTGCAGTCGGTCTGCGCGTCTGTCAGTCTGACAGTCTGTCGGTGAGTCTGGCGGCTCAGCGCGGAATTTTCGCTTTTCTGCGCTCTGCTCTGAGCAGCCACTCTCGCAGGCTGCCAGTCCGTGGTGGTCTGTCTGTCCCTCCGCGTTCCTCCGTCCCACCAACAACGCAGGGTCCCTCTGTCCCTCTTCCGGCCTTCCGTGCCACAAATCTCGCTCCCACTCTGAGCCCCGGGCCGCGTCCCTCGGTCAGAGGAGGGCGTCTGGAGGGTGCGAGCACGCGACTGGTGTCTCTCTCTGCCTACTTAACGCTCCCTCTCCCTTTGCATTCCGGTCTCCCTCGCTCAGGCTGTCTGACGGCTCCCACCTGTCCCCTTAGTTCTGCCAATCCCACCCTTAGCCCGCCAGCGTCGGCCGATCGCTCCGTCCCACTTTCCCTGCCTGACCGCCTCCGTCGTCTGCCCCTTCGCTGGTCCGTGCCCTCCCACGCGGCTGGCACTGCCGCCGGGGGCGGCGCCCAGCTCCTCCCCGCAGCCCCGGATGCGTCCGGTCCCCGCCCGAGCAGAGGGTAACGCGCGTGTTGCACGTGGCTCCGCGGCTTCTCGGGCCAGAGAGCCGGGTCTCGACTCGCCACACCCAGGGGTGGCTGGAGCTGGGCTTCTGCCGGTGTCTCGGTTTCCGCGGCGGGGCGCGGCCAGTGATGGCTCAGCCAGAGTGCCGGCACCTGCTGGGTGCGCCCGACGCTCACAGTACAGCTCATTCTCGGGCAATACTCCGCCAGCCCCAGGGCTGGAGACAAAGCGCATGAGCCACGCGCGGCAGCGTGATCATCATTAATCGGAAAGAAAACTGGCACGTTGCCCCCTGCCCCTCCACACTGCCTTCCAGATCCCAGCCTGCAGTCACGCACTCCCTTCCGCCCCCGTCGCCCGAGCCCTCCAGCTTACAGCTCTCAGGGGCGCTGCCGGGTTCCTGGGGACACTTAGCGAAACCTTGCTTCGGTCTCTTCCTCGGGTGTTCACTTTCCAGGCCAACTCTGCAGAAACAATCTCACAATAGTAACATCTCACCCCACCGGAATAAATCCGTAGCTCATAGCTCTTGGAGATTCTCAGCTTTGAACAAGACCAAAAGTCCGAGCGCTCAGCACGTCAAGTGTACTCCCGGTGGGCGACTGCCCAGACCGCTGCCACCAGAGCGCTGATTTAGAATCACTGAGGGGCTGGAGAAACCTTGCAGGGTAAGGCTTGGGGCTGGGAACAGAGCTGACACTTGAAGAAATAAAAGCGTTTATTTTACCGTGTATTCTGGAGATGTACTATTTTTATTATCTGTAATTCATTTTTCTCCCCATTGTCTCAGCGCACACACCAAAAAAAAAAAAAAAAGAAGAAAAAAGAAAAAAAGCATAGTGGAGAGTAGATTTCAGGAATACCGCCCACTCCTCCTGAGAGAATATAGCCCCTAATTTTCCAACATTATAGGTCGCACCCAAAATATACCACTCTAGCTTTCTGCCCCCAGCTGAGAGCAAGACATTTGATTCTGGGCTTCTTTGCAAGGTTGTTATTAATGTGCAGCAAAATTATAGTTGTACACTCCCACATGGAGTTGCCAAAGCTCATTTTGACAGAATCCAGCAATTCGGCTTCTGAAATGTAGACACTGAATAACTATGGATCTGGCGGTATGAACGCCCCATCCCACTATAAATTGAAGAGGAGAAAATCAACTTTTACCAGCTGCAATTAGTAACCCCATGAATAGACAACAAATAAATAACTAGCACAAACCATGTCATGAAATTTTCCACATCCTTTCAGTTTCACTTATTGACACCAACCCATAATTACAGACAATATAAACAGATTTATTAAGAAAAAATGCCTTCCACATTGTTACAGAAATGTGATTTTTACAAATGTGGTCATGTTCATATATGCTAAGTTATTGATTATAAATCTCAAACAAATGACACGTGTACTTCTAGAAAATGCTATGAAGAAAAACAGACTAAGGTTTTACTGGCTCTTGATGAATAGATAATTATTTTCTGACTATTTGAAATTATTTCTCTAGGGTTCAGCTCTTGCTGTAATAAAAATGAATCTTCTGTCTGGGGTTTCCTGCAAAGCAGAACCTAAAGAATTCAGGACTTTCACTTTGAACTACATCCCGATCATTCTACCCAGTCATCTCCAAAGTGTTTTTTTTTTTTTTTTTTTTTTTTTTTTGTATGGGCATTTTCTCCCTTCCTTTCGGCCATATGGAATCCAAGGGAAATTTTTTAAAAACATTTCTAATTCACTAGCCTGCTTTCCTTTGAGAGGAAACTAAGCCAAGTTGCTCTGCGTCAAAAATAAATACAATTGGAACTTCATGGGAAGAGGGTTGGTATGTTTGTTATCTTTTCTGGACAGGACCACACCTGAGCATCTCCTGAATGGATGTACAAGTAATCTACACACACCAACAGGAACCCAAAGCAGCTTCCTCTTAACACAAAATCTTTCTGCAAAACAAAACAAAAAATCTAATTTTACTCCAAGAGTTCACTTTAATAAATGGAACCCAATCCTATAAACTGGATTAGAAATTATAGTTATTGAGAGACAGGAGGCAGAACACCATCAGTATTCTCAGTACAACCTCCAGTGATTATATAGAAGAACAAAACCAATGTTTTCAAATCTTAGCAGTGTACAGATAATTTGGTAACAAAATTTATTGCAGTTTCTCATGGATTTTAAGATTTATTTTAAAAGGAAAACATCCCAAAGAAGAATAGCATTAATTTTCTTCAGCTAAATTTTGCACCTTTTTTCATAACAAAATAGGTAACTGGAGAAGATCCAGTTTATTTGAGGCCACATAAATAATTAGCACTCAGCTACCCAATTTTAAAATTTTGTGTCCCAAAGTGGGACTGAAATATACTCTTAGGAATATTAGGCAGACAGAGAGCAATAGTGATTCTTTTAGGCATTCATGAGATGTTTGTATTTCCTTAAACAATATAAAGCAGTTACCACTTTTTAAAGCCCCTTAGCCTGCCATATGTTACCAACCACTAAACAATGACTGTCATCTTCCTTTTGGACCTCTGGGTGATAGATTCAAAATACCAGTGGTAGATACGTTTATCTACCAAAAGCACCCTGGCTATAAGGATGGTAGGTAGTAGTGGGGGGAGAGGTAGTGGTGCTGTTACTATCTTGGTTTGAGGGCTTTTTAGTTTATTTGGCATTATGTTTTAAATGAAGGAGCATGCATGTAACCAAGTAACCCCAGCTTGGGGAGTTGAGCTCACCTACACACTGGCAAACACCTAAGATTGTTGACAAGCTCCTTTAAACACATATTCCCTTAAGACACTAAATTAGTGCCTTTAATGAAGCCACCAAATTGGATTTTCAAAACTAGGCAAATTGCTAAAATAGCCCAACTACCTTTACAAGCACCTTTTCAGCTGAAGCGAGAAGTAGAGTTTCCATGCTGTTGAACTTCCATCACCCGTCTACAATTAGACTGTGAGGAACTCCCCTTTAGGGCATACTCCCCCAACACAACAAAGGTCCACCTATCCCCCAGGCAAACTTCTCCTTTGCCCTGTTTTCAACGAAACTGGGATCTATTAAATAACAGTCTGGGTTTAAAGCTTTACAAACATGCCTGGTACAGAAAGTCAGGGGGAGAAAAGAGAGGAGAAAAACCCCAAAGGATTAACATTTCAACCAGAAAAGTTTAGAGCCCCATTCTTATTTTGTGCTATGCCAAAATAACTTTAAAACACATTTCAGAACATCAACAAAGAATGTTACATCACGTATGCATCTGAGCATGAAGAAATGTCACGATCAAAAACAAAGAGGACTTGGGAGACTAGAAACCAAATGTTCTGATGGCACAGATCCCTTCATGGCAGCCATGTCTCCTCCATGGTGGGCTGTGCACAGTACAAGAAAATTAGCTCCATGAACACGTGGAGTTATCATAGGCAGACCACAAAGGAATACAGGCCTGTACACACAGAAAGAGGTGTTTTGCTGAAAATGCAAACCAAAAAATTCTCTCAGAAATGAATGTGCACAGTACTTTCATAAAGATGCGTCTGAATTAGAGGAGGGATAATAAGAAATAAAAGGAGATAGCTACAGAGAAGTTCAGGCAACTTGTCAGTATAAGATCCGAGTATCAGGAGACTGGAAAGGCTGCTGACTAAATTGCCTATTTCTTTTCAATATCTCTTGGGATATATTTACCCTCATTCAGACATATTCTTAGGAGTTGAGGGGGGTTTCTCCCACTGGTCCTCAGAGCACTGTTTCCTTCTCTGAACTGCCTGCCCAGAGGGACCCTTGGCTGAGGCAGGCAAGGCAGGTAGCAGAGCACAGGTGCAGGAGCTCTTTCTAACCAGAAAGGGGTAAAGGCAGGGTCTCCAGCTAAAGCCCTCTCTACCTACTCTGTGTTATTGCTCCTTTCCAGGACCTGCTTCAGCACCACGTGTTTGTGGTCTCCTATGGAACTCACAAAAGGTGTTTCTGATTTTTCAAAACCTACTGTAGAATTGAAAGCAAACATGAAACAAAAGCATCAGGATCGTAAGTGGGGAAAATCAAGGTAAACGTTATCTCCTCCAATACCATCAGTGATGGTAAGAGCATAACCTGACATTTGCCAAAACCACTGTCTGTGATCCCGGATTTCTCATGTTCCTTTTCACTATTGACACTATTTATTTTATCACACAAATGAAAACCAAGTTATTCAGAACTCGGAATCATTTGCCTTCCTGACCCTGAGATGATATTAAAAGTTCTATTCGGGCGGCGCCTGTGGCTCAGTGAGTAGGGCACTGGCCCCATATGCCAAGGGTGGTGGGTTCAAACCCAGCCCTGGCCAAACTGCAACCAAAAAATAGCCGGGCGTTGTGGCGGGCACCTGTAGTCCCAGCTGCTCGGGAGGCTGAGGCAGGAGAATCACCTAAGCCCAGGAGTTGGAGGTTGCTGTGAGCCGTGTGATGCCATGGCACTCTACCGAGGGCAACAAAGTGAAACTCTGTCTCTACAAAAAAAAAAGTTCTATCGATTAGCCACTAAAATGAAATAGCTGCAATCCATTTCTAATGAGATATAGGATATTTACAATTTTCAACTGTTCTCCATACCTTAAAATGGGGTGTGTGTGTGTGTGTGTGTGTGTGAATACATGTGTATTTGTGGTTAAAAGATAAAACATATTCACCTGTTAATACTCAAAAGAGTGCTTAGGTCTTCCTGGAAACCCAATTGTAGGCCAATACCCAACATCTGAAGAAGAATAATACATAGATATATAATTCTGTGAAAATATACAGCTGTTCCCAAAGCTACACTTTAAAGTTCCTTGTACCTTTTCTTTCTTTCTTTTTTTTTTTTATTAAATCATAGCTGTGTACATTAATGCAATCATGGGGCACCATACACTGGTTTTATAGACCGTTTGACACATTTTCATCACACTGGTTAACATAGCCTTCCTGGCATTTTCTTAGTTATTGTGTGAAGACATTTATATTCTACATTTACTAAGTTTCACATGAACCCTTGTAAAATGCACTGCAGGTATAATCCCACCAATCACCCTCCCTCCACCCATCCTCCTCCATCCTTCCCCCTCCACTCCCCCTTCCCCATATTCTTAGGTTATAACTGGGTTATAGCTTACATATGAAAGCCATAAATTAGTTTCATAGTAGGGCTGAGTACATTGGATACTTTTTCTTCCATTCTTGAGATACTTTACTAAGAAGAATATGTTCCAGCTCCATCCATGTAAACATGAAAGAGGTAAAGTCTCCATCTTTCTTTAAGGCTACAAAATATTCCATGGTGTACATATACCACAATTTATTAATCCATTCGTGGATCAATGGGCACTTCGGCTTTTTCCATGACTTAGCAATTATGAATTGGGCTGCAATGAACATTCTGGTACAAATATCTTTTTTATAATGTGATTTTTTTGTCTTCTGGGTATATACCTAGTAGAGGAATTATAGGATTGAATGGCAGATCTATTTTTAGATCTATAAATGTTCTCGAAACATCTTTCCAAAAGGAATGTATTAATTTGCATTCCCACCAGCAGTGTAGAAGTGTTCCCTTTTCTCCACATCCATGCCAACATCTCTGGTCTTGGGATTTTGTGATATGGGCTAAACTCACTGGGGTTAGATGATATCTCAAAGTAGTTTTGATTTGCATTTCTCCAATGACTAAAGATGAAGAGCATTTTTTCATATGTCTGTAGGCCATGCACCTGTGTTCTTCACAAGTTTCTCTTCAAGTCTCTTGCCCAGCCTGCGATGGGATCACTTGTTCTTTTCTTGCTTATACGTTTGAATTCTCTGTGGATTCTGGTTATTAAACCTTTGTCAGAGACATAACCTGCAATTATCTTCTCCCATTCTGAGGGCTGTTTGCTTGCTTTACTTACTGTGTTCTTGGCTGTGCAGAAGCTTTTCAGTTTGATCAGGTCCCAGTAGTGTATTTTTGAAGCTGCTTCAATTGCCGGGAGTGGGGGAGGGTTCCTCCGCATAAAATACTTGCCCAGATCGATTTCTTCAAGGGTTTTCCCTGCACTCTCTTCTAGTATTTTTATAGTTTCATGTCTTAAGTTTAAATCTTTAATCCAGTGAGAGTCTATTTTAGTTAATGTTGAAAGGTGTGGGTCCAGTTTCAGTCTTCTACGGGTTGCCAGATTGTTCGCCCAGCACCATTTGTTAAATAGGGAATCTTTTCCCCACTGAATGTTTTTAATTGGCTTGTCAAAGATCAAATAACGGTAAGTAAGCTGGGTTCATCTCTTGGTTGTCTATTCTGTTCCAGACATCTACCTCTCTGTTTTTGTGCCAGTACCATGCTGTTTTGATCACTATCAATTTATAATATAGTCTGAGGTCCAGTATTGTGGTTCCTCCTGTTTTGTTTTTATTTCTGAGTAATGTCTTGGCTATTCGAGGTTTTTTTCTGATTCCATATAAAACGAAGTATTATTTTTTCAAGATCTTTAAAGTGTGACAGTGGAGCTTTAATAGAGATTGCATTAAAATTGTATATTGCTTTGGTTAGTATGGACATTTTAACAAAGTTAATTCTTCCCAGCCATGAGAATGGTATGTTTTTCCATTTGTTAACATTTTCAGCTATTTCTTTTCTTAGAGTTTCATAGTTCTCTTTAACAAGACTCCTCAGAAATTCAAAAAATCCTTAATGAATATTATAAGAAACTTTATTCTCAGAAATGTGAAAATCTGAAGGAAATTGACCAATACTTGGAAGCACGTCACCTTCCAAGACTTAGCCAGAATCAAGTGGAAATGTTGAACAGGCCAATATCAAGTTCTGAAATAGCATCAACCATACGAAATCTCCCTAAAAAGAAAAGCCTGGGACCAGATGGCTTCAAGTCAGAATTCTACCAAACCTTTAAATAGGAACTAGTACCTATATTATTCAACCTATTCCAAAAGGTAGAAAAAGAAGGAAGACTGCCCACCATGTTTTATGAAGCAAACATTACCCTGATCCCCAAACCAGGAAAAGACCCAACAAGAAAAGAAAATTATAGACCAATATCCCTAAAGAATATACATGCAAAAATATTCAATAATATCCTAATAAACAGAATCCAGCAACACATCAAACAAATTATACATCATGACCAAGTCGGTTTTATCCCAGGGTCTCAAGGCTGGTTCAATATACATAAATCTATAAGTATAATTCAGCACATAAACAAATTAAAAAACAAAGACCATATGATACTGTCAATTGATGCAGAAAAAGCTTTTGATAATATCCAGCATCACTTCATGATCAGAACACTTAAGAAAATTGGTATAGAAGGGACATGTCTTAAACTGATAGAGGCTATCTACAGCAAACCCACAGCCAATATCGTATTGAATGTAGTTAAAGTGAAGTCATTTCCACTCAGATCAGGAACCAGACAAGGCTGCCCATTGTCTCCACTGCTCTTCAACATTGTAATGGAAGTTTTAGCCACCGCAATTAGGGAAGAAAAGGCGATCAAGGGTATCTATATAGGGTCAGAAGAGATCAAACTTTCTCTTTTCGCAGATGATATGATTGTATATCTGGAAAACACCAGGGATTCTACTACAAAACTCTTAGAAGTGATCAAGGAATACAGCAGCGTCTCAGGTTACAAAATCAACATTCATAAATCGGTAGCCTTTATATATACACCAACAATAGCCAAGCTGAAAAAACAGTTAAGGACTCTATTCCACTCACAGTAGTGCCAAAGAAAATGGGAGTTTACCTTGTACCTTTTCTTAATAAATTACATTTGCAAAATGTATAGAGACTTACTTTAAGAAAAAGGGGGGGACAAAATCAAAAAGAACCAAATAAAAATCTCCTAATATACCACCACCCAAACTGCCATCACTTTTGAGCTTAGCCAATCTCCCTGCATATATATATATATATATTCATAACACTGTAGCTATATTTTGCATATACAGATTACAGAATACATGCTACTTTTACTGTTTTCCTACTTTATAATCTTCTCTACTTTAAAATAAGTCACAAGTTTTTTTCCCCCATGGCATTCATTGACTATGTCAATGCATTAATAACAGGAAAGTTGCCTATTAAATACAGAATGTGTGTAGGTTATACATGAATAAAAGCTATTGGTGAACATGGTTTCCAATTGGGGGATTTTTCCCTTTAGAAAAAATGTTTAAAATTTGAATTTCCAATTCAAAGAGTATCTGTATTTTACATTTTGGCACGATATTAAAAATAGTATGTGGGGTTCATTAAATCTTTTGTTTTGATTACTAATTTTCTTTAAGAGTGACTGACCTTTGATTTTCTAGTATAAATTAAATCGATTTTTAAAAAGCCTGTAAAAACATTTAAAGCATCATTTTCAGTGCATATTTCGAATAAATTGTGAAAAAATTAATGAAAAATTAATGAAAATTAATTAATTAATTAAATTAAAAATCAGTTAATTAATTAATGAAAAACTTTTCTTATGGGAAAAGAATTTTAAAAATTCTGAGTTCCCTAATTACCTTTTCACTTCAGACTTTTCCCTTGATAGAGACACCAGTTTCTATAAAAAAAACAAAAAAAAAAGTATATATTTGGGGAAGCTGAATGAAACTTTCAGGGTAATAAGTTAGAATTTGGTGTACTGAGGAATTACCTTCTTTGTCTCTAGGAATAAAGCAAATGCCTAGGAACCACGGGCAAGGCTCCAAACCGAGGTTTCCATCTGCCTCATTTAAAACATTTTAACCTCAGAGTCAAAAGCACTGATTTGATTTACCTAATTATAAATTTATTCTCCAACTCCTGGGATGGAGACAGGGATATTCAGGAATACATTTCAAAACTGAGAGCCTCAATGGGAGAGAAAGAATCCAGTATACATCATTTAAACAATGCAGAGATACTTTTACTTTACTCCGTGCGTGTAACTGTAACCAGGGCTGATCTATAGCTGTTTCTACTCGCCCTAGACATACAGGTCACCACACTCCCTAGCCATCTTGGTGTCAGGCAGGGGTCATGTGACAAGCCCTCACCAGTGAAATATAAGTGAAAGTGATACATAATATTTTGGGAGGGAGGTAATGAAAAGCCTCTGTGGAGTTTTCTAGATTCTCCTTGACCCTAACATAGTGACAGATGAAGGCAAATGTCCAGTGTATCTACAGTATGACGGAAACTCCACCAGCCAGAGTTGCTGAGTGACTGTGTGGAGCTGACTTCGACACTGACCCAGTCAGTCATGTAAATTAAGCAAGAAAAAACATGGTGTTCCAAACCCCACAGTTTTGGAGTTGCTTGTTACTGCAGCACACCCAGGCTGCCCTGATTGGTAAACTCTGCCGGTCTAACAGCGTGTGAGAGCGAAGAGTATAGCAGCAATGATGTTTCAGCCTGGGATGCAGGAGCCTGGGCTGTGGGGCCTGAATCTACCACCACAACCGTAAGAATTAAGTCATTTCTACTTTTCCACTTCATTTATTTCTATTTTCTAAGTGTCCAAAATGCAGTGGCAGGACTTAGTTTTCATCTAACTAGTACCACACTGTTCTAATTACTGACACTTTATAATGGGGCTTGCTTGATACCTTCCAGGCAAGTTCTCATTCTTACTCTTTTTTTAAATATGATTCCAGCTATCTTGTTTTAACTTTACTTTTTGTCTTCTATTAGAACTCTAGAAATTACCTAGAACATTTTACAAAATATCTTATTGGCATTTTCATTACCATTGCATTGACTTTGTAGATTGATTTGGAGAGAACTGGCATCTTTTACTATTGTTCTCTCAAATATGTAATGATGTCTTTCTCCTGTTTTCCAGTTGTTTATTACAATGTCTTTTGCTATATCCATGTTCTTTCTAGTTGTGACTGCATTAATTCCTAAAGTTTTTAAATTGTACTATTGCTTATCTATTTTTATTAATACTGTCACAGTTTTTGTATTTCTTTTACAAAAAAACTTGAAATATCTATGTTTTTTATTTAATTAATCCATAAATTTTAGCTTTCTAATATTTTGGGGTTTGTTCAATTATTATAATATTATAGTCTTTTAAGAAGAAAATTTAACTCATTAAATTTTCATTTTCTTATTTCCTATTATGTATACTAAGTATATGTATTTTCATCTTGGTACATTTTAGTTACTTAAAAAAGTTTAACCATAAAAGTTTACTTATTATTTGGTTTTGCTTTCTAAATATACTTACAAAATTTGTAAATATAATTCCCATTATAAATCATTTTCATCCATAGGCTATTTAAAAGATTTTATATCTTTTACTTTTAGCTTATAAAATTGTTTTTTTTTTTTTTGAAGTGCTCATTTTTGGTTATTGAGCTTTAATTTTATTTTATTTCAGTCAATGATTTTGCTTTATTAAAAAATAATTTAGCATCTGAGATATGAGCAATTTTTGTTAATACTCCACATACTTAGGCTGGGCATGGTAACTCACGCCTTTGGGAGGCCAAGGCAGGTGAATGGCTTGAGCTCAGGAATTCAAGACCAGCCTGAACCAGAGCAAGACCTCGTCTCTAAAAATAGTAGGGCATATGGCAGGTGCCGGTAGTCCCAGCTACTCGGGAGGTAGAAGCAAGATCACTTGAGCCCAAGAGTTTGAGGTTGCTGTGAGTTATGATGCCATAGCACTCCAACAAAGGTAACAAAGTGAGGCTCTATCAAAAAAAAAAAAAGTCCACATGTTTTGAAAACATTACATGTTTTTTATTTATTTAGTATAGGATTCTACATCAACCTACTAATTTAGATATGTAAAATTAAACTCTTATATTACTTTATTAATAAAATAAAAATATTAAATACAAAGATACACTTGTTTTCTTCTCCTGTCAATTCTGTCTGCTTTCATCTGTCTGCATCTGAGACAACTATGCTAACATAGTCTATTATTATTACAGGTTTGTTAATTTTTCTTGCAATGATTTTTTTTTTTTACCTTTTTGTATTTTGGTAAACAGATACAAAATTATAAATAGTATGTCTTTTTGATTATTTTTTTCATCTTTATTTCTGTCAGTGCTTATACTATAGATTCTATTTTTGTCTGTCATTAATATAGACACTAGAACTTTCTTTTGGCTAGCATGTGATAATATGTATTACATTCATTTTAAATTTTCTATATTGTACATGTGTTTCTCTGTGTTCATATTTTGCTTTAAACCATACAATTAAGCATCTTTTATAAAGTATGATCTCAGGATTAGTTTTAAAGACTTGTTTTCATGTCTTTTACTAGAGACCTTGTGTACTTTTGTTTTTTAAATCTGAAGACTTTCCCTTCTTTAGTTCTAAGTAACTTCCCCATGTGATTCTGGACTCTTTTTCATTCTCTTTTTTTCCTGGGACACATATTAGATATGAGCTATAGGGTGTCCCTACAAAATTTTCTTATCTGTATGATTTCCTTCCATCTAGCTTTGCCATTTTTCTTTTCAATATGTTTAATGTTCTTTTTACACCATGCACTGGTTTTTAATATTCTTTAAATGGCTATCTATATACATGTTTAAGATTTCTATTTAGTTTCTTATCCAATGTTCTATTACATGTTCCTAATTTAGTTTTCCTGTCTCAGGTTATTCTTATTTATTTCAGGTATTAGAGGAATTGATAAAGTTATACTTAATGTGCTAACTTCCCTGATTATCTTTCAGAAAAGGTGTAAATAAAATGGGGAAATATCTGTAACTTGAAAGTTGGAGTTTGGTGGCTTTTTATTAATAAAAGGTAGAATTTGAGACTGCTATAATTTCTGGAATTTTCTAATTTTATAATTCTTTTTGTACTAAATTTTTAAATTCATATTTCTCAGAAAAATGTACACTTTATTCACATTTAGATTATTGGTATATACACTGTAGTTGTACATTTTATTCTTGTGTACACTGAAAATAAACAAATGACAAAACCTGTTCTGCTATGGTTATGTAACCTTTGATACCTGTCTTCACACAAAATTGAGGGTGACAAAAGTAGGGCTGACGATGATGGGGGGAATGGTTGAAGAGAGAGATCAACATCAAACTGAGGATACCAGTTGTGGTTTTGCAAACTGACTTCTCTTCAACTGCTCCTTCTGTTTTTAGAAAGCTATTAATACTACTTTGGGGATTGAAACCTGTTTGAAATTTCTGCATACTTTTTCAGAGAAATTCTTGTTTACTTTCTTAACCTAATCCTCTCTTTAATGTATTCTTTTATTTTTCATAGTTATGGATGCACTGATAATACCCCTTCTAACGTGCTTATGCAGTTTTGTCATTTTTATGGACTTATACCAGAAGCAAGAGGCTTCAGTGTATACTTAGTGTGCCATAGTAAAATGAAGTAAGTATTGTTTGTAAGTTTTATTAGCAAGTAGCAAGAAGCCCCCAAATCACTCTTTCTCCAAAAGATCCGAAATTTACATAATAAAGCACATTACTGTTTTGTTTTTTAATTTTCTAGATCAGGCACAATTTTTTTATTTTTTCCCTATCCTCTTCTTTTGGAATTTTAACCTTATTACTTTTTTGTAATTTTGCATTTTTTATCATTTGTCTTTTTTTTTTTATTGTCGGGGATTCATTGAGGGTACAATAAGCCAGGTTACACTGATTGCATTTGTTACGTAAAGTCCCTCTTGCAAGCATGTCTTGCCCCCAGAAAGTGTGGCACACACCAAGGCCCCACCCCCCTACCTCCTTCCCTCTCTCTGCTTCCCATGACCTTAATTGTTATTAATTGTCCTCATATCAAAATTGAGTACATAGGATTCATGCTTCTCAATTCTCATGATGCTTTACTATGAATAATGTCTTCCACTTCCATCCAGGTTAATACGAAGAATGTAAAGTCTCCATTTTTTTTAATAGCTGAATAGTATTCCATGGTATACATATACCACAGAATATGTTAATCTGTGGTATTAGCTTGTTAATCCATTCCTGGGTTGGTGGGCATTTAGGCTGTTTCCACATTTTGGCGATTGTAAATTGAGCTGCAATAAACAGTCTAGTACAAGGTCCTTATGATAAAAGAATTTTTTTCCTTCTGGGTAGATGCCCAGTAATGGGATTGCAGGATAAAATGGGAGGTCTAGCTTGAGTGCTTTGAAGTTTCTTCTGTCTTCTTTGGAGAAGGTTCTATTCATGTCTCTTGCCCTTTGATATATGGGATTGTTGGCTTTTTTCATGTGGATTAATTTGAGTTCTCTATAGATCCTAGTTATCAAGCTTTTGTCTGATTCAAAATATGCAAATATCCTTTCCCATTGTGTAGGTTGTCTCTTTGCTTTGGTTATTGTCTCCTTGGCTGTACAGTTTATTTAAACTGTACAGTTTAATGAAGTCCCATTTGTTTATTTTTGTTGTTGCAATTGCCATGGCAGTCTTCTTCATGAAGTGTTTCCCCAGGCCAATATCTTCCAGTGTTTTTCCTATGCTTTCTTTGAGAATTTTTTTATTGTTTCATGCCTTAAATTTAAGTCCTTTATCCATCTTGAATCAATTTTTGTGAGTGGGGAAAGGTGTGGGTCCAGTTTCAGTCTTTTACATGTGGATATCCAGTTCTCCCAACACCATTTATTGAATAGGGAGTCTTTCCCCCAAGGTATGTTCTTGTTTGGTTTATCGAAGATTAGGTCGTTGTAAGATGTTAGTTTCATTTCTTGGTTTTCTATTCCATTCCAGGGGTCTATGTCTCTATTGTCTTTGTTTTTGGCAAGTAATATTTGCTTGGTTGGTCTACAGTAGTCATGGTAAAGGCAATAATTACATATATGTAATATATAAAATGTACTTATATATTATATATTTATGCATATACATACTTACAACAGTTAATATTTATATATTATCTATTATAGCATATATTAGATTTAATATATACAAAAACTGTCTAGTAGATTTCACTGATAGCTGTGTAGCATCATCAGGGTTCAGCTTTTCTTTTCAGCTATGCTGGTTTACTTATTAAAACATGCACTGGCATGTTCATGTATGCATATGCACACACATAGCATATTACACATGTAACAAACTGTGTTATACACAATATGTTACATGTTATATTATATAACATATATTCTATGTATTATATATGATAGTAATTTATATATGATATATATATGCATACACATACCTAGGCACATGGAAGTCTTCTTTGATAACTGTGTAGCTTATTTTATTTGAGTGTTTAAGTAGTATTGCAAACTTACATTTCTTATATAGTCTTAAATTCACCAGAAACAAAGCATGTTCTCTTTAGCCTAATTATAAATAAATTTTGTCCAGTAATTTTTTTTTCTTTCAGATATTACAATTTTCAGTTATGGAATTTCTATTTTATTCTTTTTACACCTTCTATTTATTCATTTGGTTTTCTATTTTTAATTTACTATAGATACATTTTTAAATCTCATTTTGCTTAGTTAAAATAGCAACTTCAATGTTGTTATTTACTAATTCCAAAATCAGAGTTATCAGGAAGTCCTCCTTCATTGACTTTTTTTCCATTTGAGATTGAATAACATTTTTCTGCACTTATTTATTTCAATTTATTTTGGATTATCTCATGGGTCATGTGACAGTTATATTGTGGAGAGTCTTCATACTGTTGATATTTTTGTTTAATTGGGTGCTTAATTTGATTCAGATCAAACTGTACATGCACTAAGTATTTCTTTTTCTCTTTAACTATACCGCTTGAGTTTATACACAGAATTTGAGGCTCCTTCTCTCTGATACCTCCTTTCCATCCAGCCTCCCTTACTTTTCAGTGTTCTTTAGCCCATCAAGCCTATAGATTTTTTTAAGCAGAATGTTTAGAAATGAGCTGACTCTTGATTGTCCTCATGCTGCCAGCCATGAAAATATTTAACTCAATCCATGTCCATCCTTTCATTCCAGAGTCAACTCCCTTCTAAAATATGATGGCTTTTATTTTCAAGAGTTTATTGTTGTTATCTCAAGAAGGTTTGGTCTTTTAGGAGCTTATGCAGATATACCAGAGGTGGGACTCAATATTCCTCTGGATTTTATTGAGGAAGAAAAGAAAAATGGAAGACAGGAGAAAAGTCTAGTCATAATACTTTATTTCTGGTGTAGGAGTAAGACTAGACATTTTTCTTTGAAACACGACCATATTTGGTTCAACCAATTTGATGCATGTAATAAATTGAATAGATTATAGGGAATAAAGTTTATTAGAAAGACAAGGAAATCATTTTATCCCACTAGCTCTCAGTTTAGGAGACAGTATAACCCCCTAAATATTCTAATGAGATGTATATAAACAGGAATAATTCTCAGGGTTTCTTGAAGTATTTTGTACATCTTCCCATTAGATCTGTTCACTATCTCAGGGGTGGATAAAATTTAAACTGTTCTCTTAAAAAAAAAATGTAAGAATGTTTCTTTAAGTTCAATGGTTTTTAACCTAATTTAATGTACTGAAGTATTTTAGTTACTTGTGAAATTTTTCAATTTTTTTACAAATAATATTTAAATATTAAAATTTCCCAGTTACTTTTAAAATAAATTCAGTATAGGGGTGGTGCCTGTGGCTCAAGGAGTAGGGCGTGGGTCCCATACGCCGGAGGTGGCGAGTTCAAACCCAGCCCTGGTCAAAAACAAAAAAAAAAAAAAAAAAAAAAAAAAAACAATATGTAAGACAATATTTCAGGTTGTATGTTTATCATAGAAAAAATAAAATAAATTCAATATAAAGTCAGAGTTATTTTTCTAACAATGTCAGTCAAAGTTTTTGCATTCTAATGAATTCACTTTAGAAAGTAAAGGGGTAAATTTAAATGTTTTAAAATGGGGTGGATGTTTCACTGTTGCAATAATTTTCTGATCTATATCATATCAGAAAAAAGTTATAACAACCTTGTGATATGTTGCATTGGATTATAAAACAAAATGTTTTATAACAACAACTTATCTTGCTTACTAGGGAACACAATAATCAGAGGGATTGTTAAATAAAATGGAAAGAAGAACAAAAGCCCTGGGTGGATGGGAGATATTTAGCACCAATTATTATTGAAAATATAAATAGAATAAACCAAGAATATTTCATAAATAAATATGATATCTCATGTGGCCGTTATCTATGACAAGAAAATGGTCATGACTGGATAAAATCAATGAAAGATATAGCTTGTCCAGAATCTACAGGTCTGTTAGGAGAGAAGGAGTATTGCCATAAGTCAAAAAGATTACACACATACACACACACACACACACACACATCTATATACACACATGCACACACACACACACATACACACACGCACACACACATACATACACACATGCTAAGTGATTTTTGTACTAGGCCAAAGAGCATTTGGAGAGAGAGGACAGCGTAGTCAGATCATCAAGGAAATACTTATTCAGCCAGATGGATGTTAGGGTCCTGGTGTTGATCATAAAACTGACACAAAGGGAAGCAGTCAGGTGGGCTCTCAACCACCTTTTCTTTTTTTTTTTTGTAGAGACAGAGTCTCACTTTATGGCCCTCTGTAGAGTGTCGTGGCCTCACACAGCTCACAGCAACCTCCAACTCCTGGGCTTAAGCGATTCTCTTGCCTCAGCCTCCCGAGCAGCTGGGACTACGGGCGCCCACCACAACGCCCGGCTATTTTTTGGTTGCAGTTTGGCCGGGGAGGGTTTGAACCCACCACCCTCGGTATATGGGGCCGGCGCCTTACCGACTGAGCCACAGGCGCCGCCCTCAACCACCTTTTCTATTACTGAATATCTCATTTGCCTAAAACCAGTACAACTGACAAATTCTTGACATACTTTGCTCATAATTTTGTCCCTTAAGTGTTGCAAAAAGTCTACCTTAGGCCCAATTCTGTGCACTAGGGAGGGATTAGAGGACAAAGAGAAAGTTATACTATAACAACCTTGGGATATGCTGCATTGGGTCAGAAGTACTTTCTAGACTTTAAAGAGACAGCTGTGTAAAATACAATTGGTACAATATCCACGGCCTGGGTCTCTAAAATAAAATATTATTGAAGACAGTTGGAATAACCCAAAGAATGAAAAACTCTAAATTATTCCACTGACAAATAAATGTTTGTAGAAATTAATGTGGCAACCCAGGAAGCTCTCCAATAGGGTAAATTGCTAAATAAAACTAAAAATTGAACATGGAAAATGAACATGGTCTGAGGCTTGTGGAAAAGACTTTTTAAAGCTGTGCGTTAGAAGGTAGTTGCTGCTAGTGGACATTACAACTGGTTGGATAACACACGCCTTCTGTGGTAGTAAGGGCCAGGATTTGCCTTCTCTAAAGTTAGTTGTGAAGTGTTAGTAAAATTATATCGGTCATTGATTGCCCCTACTTTTATCTCCATCACCATTGAAAATCCCTCCAAGATTGTTTCAAGCAGCCAATCTTCCATAATTTTTCTCTCTGAAAGTTTGCTCCCTCAGATACACAGCAAAGTATCTTTCAGTAATTTCTCCTTACCAGGAAAGGGCTGTGCTCTATATATAAAGTGATAGCTCAAAAGTATGGTTTTTATTCCAGGCTATGTTCTCTGTGTGTGGGCAAACAAAAGGATTTTGTACCACTTAATGTTCAAGAAACTGAAAAAATTGCATTAGAAAAATGGGAGTCAGATTTTCTGTGTAATATGACCACGCAGATCCCCTCAGCTGGCTCCAGTGGGCTAAAAGCTTGTGTCCTCCCAAGATCGATGTGTTGAAATCTTAACATTCAGTGTGATGTTGTTAAAAGCCCTTGGAAAGTAATTATGTCATAAGGGTAAACCCTTCTAAATGGGATTAGTGCCATTATAAAAGAGACCCCAGAGAGTTCTTTTCCTCTGTTTTTCTCCACGTGAAGATACAAGAAGTTGAAAATCTGCCACCAGGGAAAGGTCCTCACCAAAACCTGATTATTCCAGCACCCTGATCTCAGACTTCCAGCCCCCAGAACTGTGGAAAATAAACTGTTCTTTGTAAGCCACCCAGTCTTTAGGATTTTGTTATAGCAGCTTGAAGGGGCTAAGACATTAGGGACTCCATCACATTTCCTTTATAGTTATTAAGTTCTATATCCCTCATGATACTAAGTCAGAGGCATGTCTGCTATTCCATACTCAATAGTGTAAAGGTAAGATTAAATATTCTTTTTCTAAACTTTTTTTCTCTCCTTGTTTAGTAGTTATAAGGTTTTAGGTTTTTTATGCTTTCATGTAGTTTTCAGGTACAATTGTCAGTAAGAAAACCAGGAATTAGAATTTTTATCAAAGGATTCAAATGTTGATTTGTGGTGAGACTTTTTTCATTTATTTTTATTTTTTTAATGAAATATTTGATCATACAAAAATACTTCTGAAATATGTATGAAATTTTAACATAAAATAACAGCTCTGAATCCACATATTATCTAGAATATTATCAATATTGTTGAAATCCACCTATGATATATTTTTTGAGACAGAGTCTCACTGTGTTGCCCTGGGTAGAGAGAGTGCTGTGGCATCCCAGCTCACAGCAACCTCAAACTTCTGGTCTCAAACATTTCTCTTGCCTCAGACTCCCAAGTAGCTGCGACACCCACCACAATGCTTGGCTATTTTTTGTTGCAGTTGTCATTGTTGGTTAGCTGGCCCAGGCTGGGCTCGAACCCGCCAGCCTCAGTTTATGTGACTGGCGCCGTGACCACTGTGATCCGGTGCCGAGTGCCGAGATCCACCTATGACATCCACCTATGACATTTTTTCATATTTAATCCCATAGCTTCAGTGCCGTATTTCTTCCCTAACTTCGTTTTTGTTTCATCATGTCCCCTTTTCAATGGTTTGGCACTATATTTGTATGTGTTTCAAGTCAGTATGTTGCTCAGATTTGTCTTTCTTTTAGATTTTTATGAAAACTCAGAAAATACATACACACTATATATAGCTTATTGGACAGGCTTTTCTCGTACTCAATATTATTTTCAAGGATTTGTCCATGGTTTTATAATACATAGAGCTATAGTTCATTCTTCCCACTACTACATTTACATGGAGTAAATGGTTATTTACTTCATTGTCTAATAATCATTTCTTCTGTGATTAGACATTTGGGTTGCTTCTGTTTTTTATCTATCATAGAAATATTTTGATGTTTAATTTTAACGGCACAGTATACTATTTAACCAGAAACAAAGTTTATTCATTATTGTTTTAATAAATGTTTTATGCATTTCCATTGATTACTAAAAACATCATGATATACATTTAAAAGTATTTTAGTTTATATATTTAATACCATTAATGTTTGTTGTAGAGACCCTTCGATTTAAATTCTGATTTTGTGGCCAGGCATGGTGGCTCATGCCTATAGTCCTAGCACTCTGGGAAGATGAGATAAAAGGATTTCTTGAACTCAGGAGTTTGAGACCAGTCTGAGCAAGAGTGAGACTGGTCTCTACTAAAAAATAATAATAATAATAATAAAATAGAAAAACTAGCTAGGTGTGATGGTGCGCATCTATAGTACCAGCTACCCAGGAGACTGAGGCAAAAGGAGAATTTGAGACCAGGTTGCTGTGAGCCTTGATGCTGCCATTGCACACCACCCAGGATGACAGAGTGAGACTTGGTCTCAAACAAAAAAAAAAAAGAAAAAGAAAAAATAATTAAACATTTAAAAATTAAATGAAATACATTTTGATTTTTTTTATAGTGGCCAGATTAAAGATGATAAATTAAATTTCTTTAAGTCTATCATTATGATCTTTTCACTTTCTATAGGTATTTATAAATCTCTTTTAGTGTTAAGGGGGAAAAGGAGGGTCATATTATCTGGTTATAAATAATAAGAAATGGGAGAACCTTGTTTGAGAACTTGTAAAAAGGCTTTTCTGTCTGGATAAGCATAGAGAAGAAATAGTGAAGAGAGAAACATCACCAGACACATGAAATGTTTCATTAGCTATAAAGAAACAAAAAGTAATTTGAAGAATCACATCAAAAGTTATGAACTATAAGACATTTTCAGTTACATATTAATTTTTTATCATATTTTAGTGTGTAAAAGTGTTAGATATATGTATATAACCTCAGTGTCCACAATCCATGTGGTCTAGTACAATAATAATGAAATGATTTCAAAATCACTATCAAGTTCTTTATTGTCACCTATTAACAAGATATATAGAAAAAAATCTTAAAACTCTTTCTCCTCAGACCCATTACTCCCCCCGCCTCAGATATTCTCCAAATTTTCTTTCCTTGGCATATCCCATTTCCATTTTTCCTTAATTACCTTATTATTTTCATTCTCCTAATTCAGTGGTATGGTTTGGTTAAACCTATCCTAGAATGTAAGGAAGAGAAGCTTTTACATTATTTTCTTATGGCCCATAATATGGTCTGTTTTGACCAATCTCCCATGCACAATTGGAAGGAATGTGTATTTTGCCATTGTTGGGTGCAGGGGATAATGGTCAAGTGCGCTTGAATAGTGGTATATTTCCCCTTGCAGTTTTATCAGTTTTTGCTTTGTGAATTATAAAGATCTGTTTTTAGGTGCATATATATTTGAAATTGTTATGACCTCTTAATGAATTGACTCCTTCACTATTACAGACTAACATTCTTTATCCATTGTACTTTTATGTCTGTGTTGGCCGTGAATCTATTATGTATGAAATTGATGTAGTCATTCAGGTTGTTAAATCTAGTGTTAGCATAGCATACTTTTTTCCCTCTCTCTTACTTTTCCCTTATTTGTGCCTTTTTATTTAAAATGCATTTCTTACTGACAGCTATTTTCCTGTCTGTTATGTCCTTCCTTTCCCTGTTTTTTTCTGGCAGTTTTGCATTCATTGAATGTTGCCATAATACCATTTTATCTCTCTTAATGAATTATTACCTAAAACTCCTTTTATAAATTTACATGGCTGTTTTAGTGTATAGAGACTATACTTTACATACTAGGAAGGATAACATATTTCATTTTTTTTATTTTTACTTTTGCACCAAGTATTTAAATATGCAAACAACTAGTTTACTAGTTAGATTGATGTATACATAGATGCTCTTTGTAACATTATTTAAAAGAATAAAAAATAAGAGAAATTTTTAACTTTTAAATCTCTAGCAATGGTTATATACTATGTACAGAGATGTTAATCACACTGAAATACACTGGTATATAATGATATGTGAAGACACACAGATACATACACACAATAGGAACAGGTAAAAGCAGACTAAGCATTAATATGCATATATATATTTTTGCAGATTTTGTAAAAATATACACACAATTACACCCACATAATTCCATAGTTGAAATAAGTGCATAAATTCATAGAAAGATAAATTATAGGATAATAAAATTTTATGTAAAACTTTAATTAGAGGAAAGAGAAGATCGTTTATAGAAAAAGTACAAATAGTACTAAAAAACAAACAAAAGAAGAGGCATAAAGAATAAAGCATATATTTATTCTTCTTATAATAGGAAACTAGGTTAATTTTATCACAGTTCTTGTTGAGTGCAACTACTCTCATTATTATTTAACATTGTCCTTGGATTTTAGCCAATGGAATAAAAAAACAAACTGGATGTGCTGGACTAAAAAAGGTCCCCCCTCATCACCAGAGAAAAAAAGATATTAACTCATAGGATCTAGAATCTGCAAATGTTACCTTACTTGGTAAAAAGGGTGTTTGCAGATAAGATTAAATTAAGGATCTTGAAATCAAAGCTCTCATTCTGGATTATCTGTGTGGGCCCTAAATCCAAGGATAAATGTTCTTATAAGAGTAAGGTAAGAGGATCACACAGACAGTAGAGGAGACAGTAGCATAAAGATGGAGCCCTGATTGGAGTGATACAGTCACTAATCAGGGAATATTGGCAGCCAACAGAAGCTGAAAGAAACAACAAAAATTTTCTTCTGTACAGCCATGGACAAGGGCATAGGTGGTCTGGCTGACACCTTGGTTCCAGCCCAGTGATAATGAATAGACTTCTAGCCTCCAAAACTGTGAGAGAATAACTCTTTGTTGTCTTGAGTTACCACGCTGGTGTTAATTTGCTACAATGGCCATAGGAAATTAATACCCTAGAAAATAGATGTAAATATTGAAAAAGAAAAAATGGAAAATATTTGCAAATCATTTCTATATAGATAAACTGCCAAAGCATCTAATACAGTAGTTCACCAAGATAATTCATTTACAAATAAAAATAAAAATTAAGTAGCTTCCCCACATTAAAGTGATTCCTTCACAATTTTCATGTAAGGTTAGTTCTATTAACCTTTGGAAATTGTACCTTTGCTCAGAGGCATATTTTTACATGTGATTGTATGCATTTGCCCTTACTTCCTCCTAATCGACAAAGATTTTTGATCTTTTCTTTCTTTTATTTTAAAATTAAAACCCTCACACTTTATGGGGGCAAGACATGATTGCAAGAGGGACTTTGCCTAACAATTGCGATCAGTGTAACCTGGCTTATTGTACCCTCAATGAATCCCCAACAATAAAAAAAAATAAAATTAAATTAAATTAAAACCCTCTTTCCTACAAGGGACTCTTTCCACTTGCTCTCGAATGGTGGCACTGTCACCCTGACGTGCTGCCGTTATTAACACTGGCAGGAGACAGTGAAAGGTGTGCCACCTTGCCAACTCTGCGATGCTTTGGCACAGCTGTGACATGTAGCACTTCTGCCCTCAGTCTATTGGCCAAACTAATCACATAAACAACAGGGAGACCACCAGGGCGATTGGGTAATGTATTGGAGAACAGATATATATATATATATCTGCAGTCTACCGCTTAAGTCATATCGTCTTTTCACTTATGTCTGACAGATACCTACTCTGGGCCCCAAGCTTTAGAAAGTTCAGAATTTTGTTAGAAACCTTTATGCATATCACTTTATAAAGAATATATGTGTCCCCAGTATTAAGAATTTATCATCATTAGAGTATGAGTCATAACTCTAAACTTCCATTCATATAACTAACAATGTTCTCGGGCCTAGGGGAAAACTCTTCTCCAGGACTTTTGCCTTGGGGCCTAGAAACAAAGGACAGCTGTGTTCCAATACTATGAAAATTGTTGCGTTGCTAAATAAGAAGATGAACACTGCTTCAGAATGCAGGCAGCAGGCAGGATTGGAGCAGTGAAAACATTTAGGTAAGAGAAAGAGATAAGTTTTTCTCTTACCTGACATGCCAAATCTTTCCTCTGGTTGTCAATTCAATGGTTTTCTTATACGTTGAATATGTGCCCTACTTTGTAAAGTATCTGTTTTGCTGCTAGTCATTTTTTTTTTTTTAATTAATGGCTCCTCAGGTGTTTTCCTATGTCTATCATCACTGGTATTTGCAATACTTAGTGGAATAAGATTATGTAGCAATTTTAAGCAAATTCTATTATTCTTCAATTTGTATTTTTATTAGCATTGCCAGATAAAATATTGGTATTAAATTTGAATTTTAGATATAAATACATAATTTTTAGAATAAATACATATATATTTTTAGAATATGTCCCCTATAATATTTGCAACAAATTTGTACTAAAATTTACTGCTGTTTAATTCAAGTTTAATTATGTTCATTATTTTTACTTGATAAAACTTGCAATATGCCCAAAACACAATACTTATTATTTACACTGGACATTAAAGGCTAAAATTATGAATATCTTTATGTCTAAAAGCAACTGAACATGATTAAAGTATATTTGAAAATATAAAGCCAATTACAGTTTTATTAAAGTTTTTTTGTTGTTGTTTTTGGAGACAGAGTCTCACTATGTCACCCTTGGTAGAGTGCTGTGGCATCACAGCTCACAGCAAACTAAACTCTTGGGATTAAGCTATTTTCTTCCCTCAGCCTCCCAAATAGCTGGGACTACAGGCCCCCGCCAGAATGCTGGGCTATTTTTCTGTTGCAGTTGTCATTGTTTGGGCAGGCCTGGACTGAGTTCAAACCCACCAGCCTCTGTGTTATGTGGATGGAGCCATTTTTTACTTTCTTTATTTTCTTAAAGTTAACTTTTAAAAGAAAATGATGACTACTTTAGAAGAAAAATAACATTCCTAAAAACATACTTTATAGTTCTGAATTGTTTAAATTTGTTTCATATTCAAATTTTCTGCATTTTGAATATATTTGTACTTCATGTTGTAATCTTTTATAGTACTACAGTCATATGAACACAAAATAGAGAGCAAACTTTGTGATAAGCACATGTTTATTACTTTTACCTAAAGCAAAGGCAAGAATAAAACAAATTTCTTACACTGATTTTTAAAAATGTCTTTATATTCAAACACTGCTGAGTCATTGATAGATCCCTAGACATGAACAATAGTAATTAAATTCAGATATCCTTGATATCTTTCAACTTCCAGTAACATAAATATACAAATATTATAGCTTTACATATTACTGGTCACCATATATCTACTTGTTCCCTTCTTCCCACACATAACCACAACTAAAAGACACTCATAATCTTGTCACAGGAGATAATCTCAAACACCAACTAATCAACACATTTATTTCAAATCTAGGCGCTCTCAGTGACATAGTAGTTAATTATGATCAAGTCCAGAAGGAGACAAAATTCTAGAAAGCAGATAATTAAAATATGTTACGTGCCCTGCTGGTCCCACTACAACCCACCCAGCAGTTGGACAAGGAGCTGATAGCCACAATAAATATTTTCATGTGCAAAGTGGAAAAATGGGAGATATACAGCAATCACAGGTTTGTAGCAATTCTAAAATCCTTCTGGGCAGACATTGTTTAGGTCTGCTACCCCTAGGGAGCAGAGAATTCTTGAATTCTCGATTCTGCTCTCTGGAAGAAGTCCCCTTGTCTTTGCTCTTGAAGTCTCTAGGCAATACCAAGATCCCTCTTTTTCTATTGGCTGGTTGTGGCAGGTTGTGCAGCTTTGATATTCTGCCTCCTGCCTAAAGAAATTTGAAAACTAAAGGGTCATTTTAAGTCTCAGGCTTTTAGTTTCTTTGGTAGTAACTATCTTTCATTCATAACTTAGCAGATTCTTTTATTTTGATTTCCATAAACTCCATGAACTAATAAGCATACTTTAATCCCCTCTCACTGGCTCTTTCTCACTGTCTTCTCCCATGTTCCAAGAGTTGACCTGCAACAATAGGTGTGAAGGCTACATCTTTTCTAATGTTTTCCATGATATACATTAATCCACTCAAATTTTTTTAACAATCAATAAGTATGCATACTACATCGTAAGTTAGGTTTTCATATGCATTATATTAATCAAATGATCGGTTTTTTGGTAATGTATCCATTGAAAACCTTTTTCATGAATGTTAGCCAGGGTCTAGAAGCCAGTCAGCTTTTCCAACAAAATGTTTTCAACATTTATATTTGCAAATTAGCCAATTACTTTGCCAAAGGCAGCACGTATTACTAACATGTTCATTTACAACTTCTTTTCCTACAGCTTTGCATTTGTGAAGCATGTGATTTGATTTCTACATTACTCAAGGTCAACAATTTTACCAAACATTTTGTCATCTTTTGCTCGTTTGATATCACTTTTCTTAGCAGCTGCTGTCAGATTGCTAAGCCAGTGCTTCCTACTTTGACTTTTAGTGACACTGGTCTTTCTCATCTGTTATAAATTGCTTTATTATTGGTCACAGTAACACCAGGCTATACTCTAAATTCCTGTGTCCAAAAAGTATTGAGTAATATTATTTAACCTTACTTTTTATAAACAAAATAAAACCCGGAGAGTTTATGTCACTTCACAAATTCACATTTTCTGTGCATTAATTGTAAAGATTTATAGTCTTCAAAATCAGAATTGTAATCTACAGGCCTCCATTTGTTAACTAGTACTCTTGGTTTAGTTTTGTAACTACCTAAATAATAATAGTGGATCTCCTTCATGACTATTTCAGGCAGTTGTGACATTGCATTTTGTATTCATTATTTTAATTGTTTTGTTTTTATTCAAGGTATTGTTTTCAAAAATGGAACGTCATAGTCTTAAAACTTCCCAATATATGATAAATAAATGTCCTTAATTTGTAATCTAGTCCCCCCCTTTATGGTTGCCTGAGGCAACATTGCTGTCTCCATCTTCCGAGTCTCCAAAGCACTTTATACAGAACGTATAAAGGTAGATATACCACACTGATTTAACTGATTTAACTATCCATCTTTTACTTTGGACTGTAAGCTCCTAAAGGGAAGTTTCTCTACCTTCTTTCTTTTTTCTATCAGCTCATAAAATAGTGCTTTGGACATAGTAAGTATATAATATATAGAAGTATAGAAAGATGGCAGATAAACACTTCAAAAATTTGTATAAAGTATCAGGTGTGAGACAAAATGTTAGGACTGGGAATTTTGATTACCGTATTTTCATGCTCTGATTTCCTGCTGCCTAGTATTTCCAAATGATGTTATGTTTGTTAAATAAATCCCTAGTAAGGAGCTGGTTAGTAATTTTTAAATAAATGATGAAAAATCATTTATTATTTTAAATCCTTCATTTTCATCACAAAGAAATCAAGATTAAATAATCTTTCTAATGTGTGTATTTTCCTCAAACAATATAAATAGATAAGTAGAGAAGAAAATCATTTTAAAAGGGATTTTATGATATGTGTTACTTTTGGTAATAAAATTAAATTACTTACTTGAATGTGAAGGGAGAAGAAATGGAAGTAAAAGAATTTGTTAAAAACTATATAAAATTTTCTTCATTTTAAGAGGTGAAATTTTCTAAAGCTCCCAATAAATATAAAAAGCCCCCCCAAACCAATATAAAGTTTAGATTAAAACACTTTATTAGCTCCATGTTTCAATTTTGAGCAGTAATACTGGACTCCATGCTAAGATAATAGATGGAATAGGCATTTTTGTTCTTCTGCCTACTCAATTCCCTGATTTTTTTAGTTACTCAGCAAACATAAAAAACCTGATTGTTAATTCTGAGTCAGACGAATGGCTTGCCCAATCTCAAGCTTTACTAATAATTTTAATATACAAGAATCATAAAACCCACACAAACCAAAGAGAATCCAGGACCTTGTATCGCTCCTCAGGTTTTTCTTTCCTTTATGAGACAAGAAGTTTTCAGGCCAGGGTAATTTATGAGGCCTGTAATTAAAATTTGCCTAAGTCTCATAGGAAAATGTATCAGGAAACATTTTTATTTGATATTCTAGATTTTCACATAACTTTTGTGATAGTCTTTGAAAATTATGCTTCACAAATCCACTTATATTAACCTTATTCATCATAGCATCCTAACCGAGGGACATTCAATTAAGGGGGTTCTATAGATAAGGACTTTCCCTCCAAGGGATTATCATCAGTTTATTTACCAAGAGGTTCAGCTCCTAACATGTTTGCAAAAAGATTAGTCTGAGTCAACAGCCTTTTTCCTCCTTTGAAACATCTTCCCAATGATTACTAGATATATGGATTATAGGTCAGCTGTTTCTCCTCAGTAACATATATCATTTCCTTTATCAGAGTAGTATAAATTATTTACATACTGTCCTGTAGCTACAGTTGGCTAGTCATATTTTGATGAATTCCATTTATCATAGCTCTCTAATGCATGATTGATTATTTTGATTCACTTGTTGGTTGTATAGATTTTGTCAAGTAGTTATTTCAAGAAGATCTCATAGATACTTTATACTTTGAGATCTGTATTTAACAAGGTTGGCCTATTGGCTAGAATAATAGCTTGACTGAGAAAATATTAATTTGACATTTTCCTCTCAGCCTAAGAGACATTGGTCAATCTTACTTTCCTACCTGGATTTGATAATGTCTTAAGGAGAAGAGAGAAAATACATTGTAACTGAAGGACAAACTGTAGTCAGTAAAAACCGACTTGAGCAGTATATTCCAAGGTAGGATCTGGACTCCACAGGAAAGAAGACCTTGATCAATTAGCCAATTCTGGCAAAGGCCCAGGAGGGCAGAGAATTACCTTGTGTTTTCCAGTGTAGCTTGAATTATCACCTTTTCCAAGTCTGATGGCATTTCAATAGACATTTTTTGAAAGTGAAATGTATTTGACCATAGGGGAATGTATTTCCAATCATGACATTTTAAAAATGCTAACAGAGAGAGATTTTGCAATAGCTACAGATACACATAAAGCTGAAACAGGAGAATTAATAGAAGGAACTTACAAACCTAAGAATAGAAAAATAAGTAAGATTGAGTTAAATGACACAATTAACAAAATGATCCAATAGCTTTCTATAATACTTTATACCTTAAAAAAAACACACTACATTAATTTTAAACACATGAAACATTATAAATACAGATTCTATGCTAGGCCAAAAGAAATTAGCTCTAATTAAAAAAATTGAAGACAATGTTTTTTTGATCCTGATGAAATCATATTAGAAATCATCAACACATTGTGGCTAATGTTCTCCAAAATATGTTGGGAAATTAAATTGCATACTCTTAAAATAAGTAATTGTATAAAAATGTAATAATGGAAAACTTTAAAAAATATTAAAATTAAAGAGCTTTCAAGTTAATGTCTGATATATAGCTAAAGCTGTGCTCAGAGGAGTTTTCATAGCCCTACGACTGTTAGATAGATAAATACATACATACGGGACAAATAGATGTAATAATTTCAAAGTAGTTATCTTAGTATCTGACTGAAAAAAAGACAAATGTATATTTCAATCAAAATTAAAATAAAAGGATAGAGATTGACTTATTATAATTTTATTATGAGAAAGGTGATTCCCCCCACCCAGAAATAATTTGTAGTTTGAAAAACTAAAAATTTCCTGGGGAAAAATGAAGAATATACAAATAAATACTTAGGAAGTTAAAGTAAAACACTATAAATGTGAGCAATTCTTTTTTTAAACATTTGACAATGTTCTGTACAGAACCTTCTAAAAACAATTACAAAAGTGGGAATAAATTGATTATTAAGTACAGATTAAAACAAATAGACACAAAAAGCATTAGAAATTATAAAAGCAAATAAATTAGTATCCACTAGTGCAAATGATTCTTGAGCCTAACGAACTGTTCTACTTAAGGAAAACCTCTAGGGTGAGCAGGATGGGTTCAGCATTATTTGATTCGTAAAGGGCTGAGATATTTGCTTCTTTTTAATTGTGGGATCATACTCATTTAATTTAAAATAAATGAAAATGTAATTTAAAATATAGCATATAAAATTAAGCCAATTTCTAGCTTCTGCCTGTTCTTTCCCAGCTCCATTCTTATTTTTTTTTAATTTCTATTTTATTTGTTTGTTTATTTATTTATTTATTTATTTTTATTTGGGGTTGCAGTTTTTGGCTGGAGCCGGGTTTGAACCCACCACCTCTGGTATATGGGGCCTGCGCCCTACTCCTTGAGCCATAGGTGCCGCCCCCCAGCTCCATTCTTATGTTAGTATGGGTTTTTCTCTTTTGTTTAGACTTGGAAGTCAGGTTCCTGTAATGAAGATCTATTGAGGACTGTTCTTTATGCATGCTTTTTGGCCTGAATGTTGCCTTCTATGACTCTTTATTTCTTCTTCTCTGATACCATTGATGTTCATTCTAAGCAGATTTCTTCTACTTTAAACCGTAAATGTTGGGGAAGTTCAGTGAAGTACAGAGATGCACAAATAATGTCCTTTGCCTCCTTCTCCACTCCCTAGGAATGTTCCTGAATGAAGGATAGCATCTCTACAGGGTAAGGTGTAAATGTTGACTAACATTCTTTAGCCTCCTAAATAATATTACTGAGTACTGATAATACAACATCTCTCAGGTTACTGCTATACTATTTCCCTCTGCAGATTCAAAACTGTTATCACTTGGGTTCCTCAGGAGTCAGATTCGGAGCCAGTTTAGTGTGCAGAACGTTTGTTAAAAAGAGCACTGGAGTCTATTTCAAGAAGTGGAAAGAAGGAAAAGGGTTATTAGAAGAAGCTGAGCTGCAATGCAGGCCCAAGGACAGCAGCAACCAATGCCCCGCCCTCTCCATCTCCCAGTGAGGAGCTGTAGGGCTGTATCACCCTTCAGAGTTGTTCCTACTGAGTTGGAATGTCTAGGCCTTCATACTCTCATAACCATTAGTCATCAAGTGTGGACACTGTCAGGCATGGCCATGACCTTGTCTGGGTTGACAACTAAAACAATCCTAAAGGGCTGACAATAAAAGACTATCTACTCAAAATCTTTCCAGCAGTTGAAACAAGGGCCTTCCTTAAAGGGCACGTGGCACACATGTACACTATAATAACCATGTTTCTAAAAGACTATAGCAGAGATTTCAATCCAATTTTCTGGATGTAGGCTTTATACTATTGCATCCTAGATGTTTTCATGGCCTTCTCTCTATAGAATATCCATTTATGGGGCTGTGGATTGTTCCAGGTGAGGTGTGTGAGAAACGCCTGGGTGCCTGGGTGCAATTTGGAATCAAAAAGAATGGTATTAAAATTTGGATTCATTCAGAGGTTAGTGATGTGACTTTGAGCATGACAATTTGAAGCTAACATTTATTGATTATTTATTATGTGCTATTGACTGATTTACTGCCTTATGTGCATTGAATTATCCAATTCTTTGTCTATCCAATTGTAAGCAATAATATCTATGAAGGAGCTTTGCAATGTGGATTAAATTAACTAATGTATTAATACATCTCTTTAAATCAAGTGGGCTTGACAAAGATATCAGTTTATGCCTCCCAGTTTTACATCATGTATGAATAATACTAGATTTTCAAATATGTAGATTGCTCCACCAGCCTTAATATACAATAACACTACCAATAATAGTTATCATAGCTCCTATTTCTTGAATGTTTAGCAATTACTTGCCAATCACTGTGTTAATCCATTTACATATACTCACCTATTGAGTCCTCATAATAGCCTGTGTGGCAGCAATATGATCCTCTTGAGTCTGCACTGCTCTGAAAAGAGACCTCACAGAAGAAGATATCTCATCCCAAACTACCACCAGCATTTGTCATTTTCTTACTTACCGTGTGCGCGTGCGCACACACACACACACACACACAATTTTCTCTTCATCTTAATACTCTCTCTCCTTTTTCCCTTACAATTGCCTCCTTTTTGTTTCTCTTTGATTCCATTTCTAGATATATATTTTTTTCTTTTATATTCTGAATTATTTCCTGCTCAAAAATTACAGTCCTGAAGAGAAAGAAAATATCTTCCCCTTTGCATAGCTCAGCACGAGTGGGAATCCTGCCATTGAACAGTCTGTCCATGTTCAATTTTAGCATCATATAATTTCCTGCATAATTGTTTAAATGTCCTCATTCTCATCCCTGTCGCTCCCTGCACACTTTGCTATTTTTTAAAGGAAGCATCCAAACTGCATGTCTGGTTCAACAGGGAATTTCACAGAGGAAAAATGCCAGACTACATCATATGCCTTGAGTTATCACAACACCAAGGAAAAAAAGTTGTGCCTCCAAGATGGAAGTCCTCCAGTCCGCTGCTGTCCTCGGTGACCTCTCTTCTCTGCCAGCCCCTCCCAGGCCAGGCATGTGAAAATTCCTCATGTGTTTGTGTCATTTGATTCCCAAATATCACATAACCAAAAATATTAAAATAAAACTGCTCACAACATTTTCCTGAATGCCATCTGGGCCCCACTGGAAGCTGACACTATCTGTCAAGCCCAAGATAACCACATTTTCCCCCTCCTTTGTATGTGTTAATGTTTGTCATAATGGATTTCACTTTAATGTCCCAATTACATTTATGACATTCTTTCAACCAAGTGGCACTAATGACTTTCATTATTATTTATGCTCCTCCTTAATTATAAGACTCTCACCTCTCTCATTACACACACTCCTCTATAACCTCCTCACTTGCATACATGCTCTCTTGTATGAGGCTAATGTGCCTTGGCTTCCAATTTCAGAAAACACAATGATTAATTACTCCTGTTAAATAATCCTACCCTAGGTGATCAGATTGGCAAAATGAGAAGGGCCAGATTGCTACTCCAGAAGGAATTCCCAGGACACCTGTCAGGAAAGAAAAAAAAAAAGGAGAAGCCCCTAACTCCTAAATAAATAAATGCATGGCATCCATGCTTGCCTTAGCCCTAGGATGAATCACAGGGAGATGCAATTTTAAATTAAAATAACATACTAAAGGATTTTGTACAAATGCCTTTCTTGTGGATGATAGGAAGTCTCAGCGAAGTGACTAGGAACTAAGAAATCTGCCATGTAGCACAATGCTTCTTCCATCAACTAAGAGATTTTTTAGAAAGAGCTTGCCTGCTCTCCCTTACATTTCAAAAATTGTACCGGTTCTTTCAACAACTCCATCAAGAGATGAAATTTATTTTGTTCCCTTTAAAACTGGGCTGGGCATATGATTTGGTTCACCTAAAAAGAACTGTATTTGTTTTAAAACCTCAAGAGGTCTTACAGTTACTTCTACTCTGTTCTCTTGGCGCCCCCACTGTGTCAATGGCAACAAACTCGGGTTCTCCATATGGTGAGGACAACATGGTCCCTTACGGGCCGAGATCAACCAAATCCATAACATAGAGTCCAATTATGTCCAGTTCAAATTGCCAATCTGCAGAACCATGAGTTCAGGAAATTGGTGTTGTTCCAAATAATTGGAAGTGGTTGGTGACACAAGAAAAGCTAACCTATGTACCTTTCAAAGGAAAGACATTTGGGCATGGGCATGATAAAGATTAAGGAGAAAACCAGTCATTGAGGGAAACTTATTTTGTTCTGGGTATAAAAAATAAATAAATAAATAAATAAATAAACTCAGCAAATCTGAAAGGGGGCTAATATTCTCATCTTTATAATTTTATAAATAAGATAACTGGAGGCCAGAGTTGGCATAAAGTCAGACTGATAAAATCATCTGCACAGATCTCAGGGGAGAAGACAAGGGTCAAACCTATTGAACTATTGGGTGACAAAGATAATGTATGTCCAAGTGTCACACTTACTGCTTTGGCACCCAGACGAGAACACCTCTCTGTCCAAAGGAGAATTTCTTGTGTCCCTTATGTCCTTCCCACTGCTACAGGTTACATAGATATCTGGGAACAGGGAAGGCAGAGCCTCCTTTATTCTCTCCTTATCAGAAGGAAGAGCTGCCCCCTTCACAGTCCTTTCATAAGAGCTGGTGAACTTAAGAGCCAGAGGCAGCTGCTTAGACCATGACCAACGTCACACCCAGATAAAGCCACAAGGATTGTTCAATGCTGTGTTTCAGTGTATAAAATTTATTTACTAAGAAGTATGAGTAAAAGGGTCTGCATGTCTTCTTAAAGAACTGAGAATTGTTTTTTGGAGGGGAGACAACCTTTAAAATCTCTGTCACTGTTATACTGGCTTTTTGCTTTTTCTCTGCTGAAAATTTCTCATGGTGTTTTTCACTTTTTATTTCTGAGATGCCTTCAAAGTCTGTAAAAGTATTCATTTTATAAATAAAGTCATCCCTACTTTGCCTATTTTGGTTAAGTTTGGATTTTCTAATTTAAACATTATGAAATCAGAAAATATATACATATACACATATACATATATGTTTTCCAAAAGACCTTTAGCAGTCTTGTCTTTGGAGGCCAAAATCTCAGTCACTTCTAGCTGCTTACAAGTAGAAGTTCACCTGAAGGAAGCTATTGCTATGGCTTCCATAGCCTTTCCCACTGAACTTTGTGGTCACATGATAATGTCCAAGCAATGAGTTTTAAGCAGAAATATGTAAAATGAGACTTAGGGGGAGAGATACACTGCTTACCCAAAATACAGATGTTAATGAACTCCATATGTGAATCCTTCTCAGCTCAGGTCATTCTACCCCTTTTAATAAGCAAAATACCTCTCACTTATTCTTCTGCACTTGAAATGCTAAATTCTAAGGTTTTACAAGTTATAACATCGGTAAAATAATAATTCCACTTACAAATCTTGAATCCATTGCCTGGTAGACTATATCAGGACCATCTGAAAGGTCCTATAAAATTTCTGATCTCTTATTCCGACCTAGAGAATTTCAACTATTAATTCTGGAATGGGACATTGTAAGTATTATTTTGTTAACAAACTCCTGTAGTCTTGAGATTCCTTGTACTACAAGTTGTTTCATGTAAAGAGATGAAGGAATTAAATGACCTCTATTCTATTTATTATTATTATTATTATTATTTATTTATTTATTTTCTTTGCAGTTTTTGGCCAGGGTGGGGTTTCAACCCGCCACCTCCAGTATATGGGGCCAGTGCCCTACTCCTGTGAGACACAGGCACCATCCATGACTTATTCTAAAGACCAGATGTTACTCTTGACTTTGTGCCCAATCCCTGACATTTATTGCTAAAGGGATAAAATGTCCTTTATCCCTTTAATTTCCTATGTTAAAGGAAATTAACTATGTTAAAGGAAATTAACTATGTTAAAGTGGAAGGTACATGAATCTTGGTAACTCTGCTTTGACCTCAAGCAATCAGGTAACTTTTCTGGGTATCATTTTTTTCTGCACATAAGAACAGGTTTTAGATAAGACAATGATCGTCACTATCTTTGATCAGGAGACAGGATGTCTTTGGAGCTTCTATTGGGGTAACTCCTGCTGTAAGTCTGGGAAGTGATTGAACAAACCAGGCCACAGAAGGGCTTCTCAAGTTGGGCACTCTTCTTTGATTTATTTACAATGTTAAATAGGATTTGTTTGGAGAAAGACTTCCAATGATAAAAGTCTGGACAAGATGTCTCGTAGGGCCCTTCTGGCTCTGCTATTCTGTGGTTCTGTACAAATAGCCATTACAAGGATAATTAGGCCAGAACAGGACCACTTGAGAACTAAGGTTGATGATAACAGTCAGACCTGCAGGTAAGGAATAATTAGTAGCAGCTCTGTCTGAAAAACTTACAGCAAGACATGGTCTCTCTCATTGATTTCTGTAGCTATTAGAATTAACTCTCAAAGCTAAGAAAACGTAGCGACAATCACAAGTATAACTCCATAATGGTTACCTTTCGCCTCTCTTGCTATGCCTCTGCAGGTAGACAAGGCAGAACATTAGCCATGGTTGCTAAATAATTACACCTCTTAGCCCACAACACCTTCAGTACTCAGAGATAGGTAGCAAAGAGTAATGGC
The DNA here is from genome assembly GCF_027406575.1 of Nycticebus coucang. Taxonomy (NCBI): domain Eukaryota; kingdom Metazoa; phylum Chordata; class Mammalia; order Primates; family Lorisidae; genus Nycticebus; species Nycticebus coucang. The sequence goes on along the minus strand of NC_069787.1, from coordinate 79,824,827 downwards.
ACACTCCTACTCATGCTTGAAGACTTTGTTCAAATTTCCCCAAAACTCTCCATCAGTTGAACTTTTGTTGAAACTGCAAGGGTTGAAGTCTAGTTGCTGGTCACACAAACATCCAGTTATTGAGACAGGATTGTCAAGGAAGAAAAGAATTTTTTAATACAACATATGTCTGTGGGGAGAACAGGAGAAGCTGCCTCAAATCTGTTTCTCCCTCCAATGGAGATCACAGGCTTTTCAATGAGGAGCCTTGAGGCAGGTGGAGGGGGAGAGCGAGTCCAGGCTTTAGGAAGTCTGCCCTAGGGCCTTCAGAATCTCAACTCCCTGGTCTAGCATAAAATTCAAAATTTGGGGGGAAAATTCAAAGGATAAGTACAGTAGATAGTTAAGGGACAGAAAGATAAAGAACATATAGGGTACATTGAAATTTGTTTATGGACCTGGTTACAAAACCACTTCTTATCCTGTACTTCTTCACTCAGGGAAGAATTAATTACTCATAAACCAGAGTTTCTACATCATCTAATGAAAACGATAAATTAAAATGATAGTAATGAGTACAATTTCTTTAGTAAGTGAAGTCTTCTTCTTTGTCTTGGGGCATCACTTAACTTTCATCAAAATAATAACCAGGTACATGATAATGTTCACTTTTTAATCTATTTGCTGCCATCAGACTGAGTGCTGCCCCAAGCTTAACAAACTATTTGGTTAATATGAAAATGAATGAATGAGTGAATGAATGAATGATGTTTTAAATATACCTTCTATTGTCTCCTCATTCTCTGAATTCCCATAAACGCTTTTGGCTCCAAATCAAATCTACTAAGCTAGTCCTGATTCAGTTCCTCAGCTAGGCTGTGATCTAATTAAAATAAAAGGTATTAAAATGTGCATGGCCAGTCAACCAACTCATTGGATATTTACCTCCCTAGCCAGAGGGAGACACGTTAGCTTCCTTAATCTCCAGCTGGTGCAAGTATAGGGGAAATGTTTGGGGGCTGGACTTTCTTGCTCTCTGGTTCTATTGTAGGAGCCTCTCTTCTCAAAAACTCAAGGCACGAAGCTCTGTTTTCACATTTATCTCTTTGTATATTTCCTGTGCTGGTGCTTAATGATTTTAGGCCTTAAAGGCTATCAGCTCTATGATGATGCGAACTTTGCATCTTGGTCCTCAGAACACCTTGCAAGACAGGCCTCAATCATAGTCACTGGAAAATATGAGTGATTGCTGGAAGATTTTTAACTGTGAATGGGAAGAGAGAGACTGGGAAAATACAAGATGGTCTTTTATTTGAGTGGTGCCTATTATTAAGGGGTTTTGTGTTTATAACTTAAAAATTATGCAGTATTTCAGTCCCTATTCTGGTTATTGCTAACAGTATGACTCTGGAAAAATTCCTCATAATGTTTAAGGGCCAGTTTCCCCTTCTGTAAATTATGAGTAATAATGGCATTTATCACCTAGTTGTTTTTTTGCTTTTTTTCACGATTTAAATAAGCAAATTCATTTAAAACACTCAGCATTATACCAGAGATTGCTGTGGGGATGACAAAGAAAAAGGTCCAAGTATAGAAAATTTTAATGATACATTAAGAAATATCTTTTAGTTGTTAATGCACTAAATTCTAAAAATATGTTTTTTGTATTAAAACATTTTTATTTCTTAGCTAAAACCTGATATTCAAAATAAATGTGTGATTGGGCGGCGCCTGTGGCTCAGTGAGTAGGGCGCCGGCCCCATATGCCGAGGGTGGCGGGTTCAAACCCAGCCCCGGCCAAATTGCAACAAAAAAATAGCTGGGCGTTGTGGTGGGCGCCTGTAGTCCCAGCTGCTCGGGAGGCTGAGGCAAGAGAATCGCGTAAGCCCAAGAGTTAGAGGTTGCTGTGAGCCGTGTGACGCCACGGCACTCTACCAGAGGGCGGTACAGTGAGACTCTGTCTCTACAAAAAAAAAAAAAAAAAAATCAAAATAAATGTGTGATTTGTCTTGGACTTGAGAAATGATCATTAAGGACCCTAAAGAAATACCAGGAAACAAAAATAAAGAGGATAACAAGATCATTTGCCAACATGGCTATAATTATTTCACTCCCTGTATCAAAGATGCTTTGTAATATGACTGTGCTGTTTCTCCCACCAAGAAGTGGAGTTCTTGAATATGGGCTGAGCTTATTACATTCTGAGGACAACAGAACGCCACAAACATGAGTGTCAGTTTTAAGCTTAGGACTTAAAGAAGCTTTCCATGCCTATGTTCACTCACTTAGAAGCCTGCCCAGCTGCTAGAAGAACCACTATGGCTTGGCTGCAGGAGGATGAGAAGAGGGACGTGGTCCTGTTGCTCCCACATCACCCCAGCTAATACCCAGCCTACTTCTAGAAGCCGAATTACCCTGTGGAAGCCCAGCTAATAACAGATTCCAAAGGGAGCCCAGCTGTAAATAGAAGCATCATTTAGCTGTCCCAGACTAAATTGTCACTGCATAGAACTGTGAACTGAATAAATAGTTGTTTTAAGCCGCTGAGTTTAGGGGTGGTTTGTTATTCAGCAACTCTAACTAATAATAAATACAAAGGGCATACATGGCTTTGAGACCTGCCATATATGTGGTAGAGGGTTCTACTCTTCATAAAGGTAACTAATGGTATATATTTTGATACTTTCACATGTATATTGAAGTGGATTTTTCTCAATTGTGAGACAACCACATCTCCCCTGTGACTAGCTGTGACAAGCTGGAGTACAATGGCAGCATCAGACCTCACCTCAAAGCCTGAGCTCAAGTGATCCTCTTGCTTCCAGTCACTCCAGTGGCTTGGACTATAGGTGCTCATTGCCACGGCTCACCTATCTACAAAAACATTCATTTTATTATTTTTAGTAATAAGGTCTCACTCTGTTGCCACTTATAAAATGCTCTCTTTAGATATGTTTTTGTCCCCATTGTTTCTTTCCCACCCTTCCTTCCTCCCTTCATTTTCCTTTTCAAGGTGAATTGTCCACACCACTATAAAGGAGCAGCTTTGTTTGTTATCCATGCTCCTCTGTTTTAAACAAGGTCCACTTTTGATGAGTTTAATTTTCTTAATTAGTGCATAATCAGACAGGTGGAACAGGAAAGTCAGGACAATATCTTCCATTCAGCAATTCTACGTGTAGCCAAAGGAAAACTGAGGGGGAGGCAAGTGAAGAAGAAAAAGAAAAAAGGCAAATCCACTTTCTGGTACAGTCTAAGAATTAAAGAAAATCTCAAAGGATAGGAAATTTAAATCAAAGATAATCTCAGAAATGTAAATGACTTGGTGGCTCACAACAGTATTCCCAGCAATTCAGTCCATGAGGCAGGAGGATCCCTGGAAGCTAGAAATTAAATACCAGACTGGGCAACATAGTGAGACCTCCCCATCTCTAAAAGTTATTTTGAAATTTTTAAAAAATTAGCCAGATGTGGTGGCAAGTGACTGTAATCTCAGCAACTCTGAGGGTGAGGTAGGAGTTGGGGGATGCTGTGAGTTATGATCTCATCACTGACCTCCAGCCTGGGCAACAGAGTGAGACCCTGTCTCAAAAAAAAATAGAAATGTAAATTGGGCAGCACCTGTGGCTCAAGGAGTAGGGCACCGGAGTAGTGCACAGGGCCCATACCAGGGGTGGTGCGTTCAAACCTGGCCCCGGGCAAAACTCCAAAAAAAAAAAAAAAAAAAAAAGAAATGTAAATGAAAAGAATATGGTAACAGAAAAAATACCTTTAAAACAAATTTTAGTATTGAAGAAAGCTATTTGTAAATTTTTCCTTGCTATGTCTTTTTTGAAATTATTTTTTAAGTAAATTAAGTACTATTAAAAGTAAGTAGTAATTCAATCTGTACTGATGAAGAATAAGAATTAAATGAGCAGAGAGAGGGGGAAAGGGAGGGCGAAGGGGGTTCATGGAGTTTGGTACACTTCTTGGGTAGAGACACAATCATTTGGGGGATTTACCTAATAAATGCAACCAGCATAACCTAACTTTTTGTACTCTCCATGAATCCCAAACAAGAAAAAAATCGAAAACTTCCATTAAAGAAGAAAGAGTTAAATGGTTGCCTCCCTTCTCTCCCCCTCCAATTTTACTCACTAAGGGTAAACCTAACAATTTCAGGTGACTAATCTAATGAGGAATTTCTTTTCAGTCCCCTTCTGAGTCTGCCTGTTAAATCCCTGAGTTGATCCTTCTTATTTACTACTCTTTCTCCCTCTTCATTTTACTTTGTTCTGTTTTATTTTACTGGAGTTCACTTAAGTAGTTTTTTTTTTCAAGAAAGCTAATGAAAATTTAATTTATGAGCCTATACCTGAGTAAGTTTTATTTTGCCTCATACTTCTTTTTTATTGCTCATTTTTAGTTTGGCTACATACAGAAATCTTAGGTTAACAATAATTTCTGACCAAGGAGTTCACAGGTATTGCTGCACCTTTGTCAAACTCAAGATGTCTCACCTTTGATGAATCTAATACAGTAGTTCTCAACCTGTATTCTGTTGAGAATTAAACAAGGTCCACTTTTTAACCCCTTTTTAACAATGAAAATACATTGTGGCATTAGGAAGATTGAGAACAATTGATCTAATATAATATCACTTAATTTTAATTTGTGAAATCCTATTGGGAAATATTTAGGCATTTATCATCTTTACTCTGTTTTTTGCTTTGTGGGTCATTTGTAATCTAAGGTTGTCTTTCTTAGGCTTTGGGGAATTTCTTTTTAACAGTATTTGATTATTTTCTCTTCTATTTTCTGCATTTTTTTGTTACTGTATTGAATATTAATTTCTACTAACCTTTCTCACATATTTTTATTTTTTCTTTTTCTTTTTGAGACTGAGTTTCAATCTGTTGCCCAGGGTAGAGTGTTGTGGCATCAGCCTAGCTCACAGAAACTTCAAACTCCTGGGTTCAAAGAAAATGATCCTCTTGTCTCATCCTTCCAAGTAGCTGGGACTCCAAGGCACCTGGCCACAATGCCGGCTAAGTTTTCTATTTTTAGTAGTTACAGGGTCTCCTTCTTGCTCAGGGTGGTCTCAAACTCTTGACCTCATGTGACCCTATTGCCTCAACCTCCCAGAGTGCTAAATTACAGGTGTGAGCCACCACGCCTAGCCAATTTTTCTCACGTATTTTTCCATCTCTGTTTTTTTTTCACGTATTTTTCCATTTCTGTTCTCCTTGTGCAAGAAGTTTCTCAATTTTTCTGCTACTCATTATCTTGTGTTATTTTGGTAATTATATTCTAAATTTAAAAAATCTACTTTTTAAGTGATTCTTCTATTTTCAAGGCAATTTGATTTTGTTTTATAGATCTAATATCTTCTTTCATAACTTCACCTTACTGTAATAGTTAGAATGATTTTTTTTAAAGGCTTCAATTTCAAATGTTGCTGCTGAAACTATTAGTTCTTCTTAGTTTTTCTCTTTGTTATCTTTAACCGTACTATGGAACAAGGGCTATGTTGATAACTATATCAGGTGGGCATATCTAATATTTAATATACCTACACGAGCCCTTCACCTGAATGTAAAGACTGATTATAAGTTCTATAATAAGTTTACTGTGTAGTAGTTTACTGTAGGGGACTGGGGCAAGAAACAGGCAATCTATCTCTTTTTAAAGTTAAACAAAGTGTTTTTTTTTGTTTTGACTCAAGGGGTATTAGTAAACTTGAAGTAAGCAAGACTTGTTTAGGGCTTGAAATTTGAGCTTTTCCATGAGGAATGATCTCCCTGGGAAACCAGGTGATTGGCTGTAAAACATCTTGGATAAAGAGATAATGAAGACAGAGAGGAGGAAGGAAAGTGGGAGAGAGAGAGAAAGAAAGAGAGAGAGGGAGGGAGGAAGGGAGGGAGGTGGGCAAAACGTCTGAGGGAGGTATCGAGGGAGGTGGGTAGAGGGAAAAAGATATTGGGGAAAGGGGGCAAAGAGAGAGAGAGACTGAGACCACGTTCACAAAGAGGGGTGCTGAGGCTCCAGACATATGAGTAAAGCCCAGTTCAACTTTTGGCTAGAATGCAGTTGAGTGAGCAATTCCAGCTGATGTCATGTGCAGGAGAACCACTCAGCTGAGCTCTGTCCTAATTCTGGATGCACTGAATCAAGAGAAACGATAAAGAATATATCACCATTTTAAGTCCCTACAATCTGGAAGTATTTGTTCCAAAAGCAGTGTCCCAATCACAATCACGCTAGGAGCTTTAATTACCGCAGGAAGATGACCTTATTTCTTTGGAGAGAATGCCTTCTTTTTGATTCTGGAAGTCAAATGAGTTACATCAATAATTCTTTGTACAGATAGGTAGAGAAAGGAAGGGACGTGGTGAGTGACACATTTATTATACAGTTTTAAATTAATCATTTTGGTTTCTGTCCCTCTCATTCCCATTCTCTGAACTTCTCTACTTTGACCATCTCTGTTCAGGGAAAGGCATTTCTCATCTTCAGCCACCAAAGGGCATAAGTAGCTGTTTGTTTTGCTCCAGTTTGTCTATTGATCCTGTTCCATCCACCTGTTATCTTTCCAAAATTTGGCTAACTTTTCAGTGCTGACAATGATGAACATTTTCTCTTTTCTTAGTGGGATTTTCATTCTATCCTCTTTTGAACGTAAATGAAATTTACATTCTTTGACTGTAAATATATGAGCATTGCTAGTTACCACATATGTAACATTGACATTGTATGAAATGATAGCTATATCAAAACAGTGCCTGGGCCTAGCACATTTTATTGTTCTAACCAGGCCGTTATATTCAGAATGACAAATTCATAGCTCTGGCATATTCTCCAACCATGAATTTGGATTTGCTCCCTTGTCCAGGGCATGACCACTGAGCATGCTAAGAATTTAAAAATTCTACCAGAGGTATATTTTTTAAATCACCCACCATGGAATTTTAAATACACTTTAAGATGGCTCAAGTGCAATGATTTTTCTTAGTTATTTTTTAAACAGTAGTTTGTGTTTTGGTTTCTTCTTTCTTTTGTAACATTATCCCTAGGATTTTCTTCTGGTTCCTTATAATAATTGGGTTAAAAGCCCTCTGGATGGCAAAGCTAGATACAAGTTTTATTTAGGTTTTAGATCAGAGAAATGCTAAATTTAGGGATAGGAAAAGTGCTAACAATGCCAATTTGGAAACTGTGAAGGGTAACATTTAACCTCCCTCTCCAAATTTTCCTCTCACATATTCCATTTATCAATATGGATTACTCTTCACTTTTAAAAAAATAACACTTAACACTTTCATGCCCCCCTATCTTTACTCTAGAAATGATTCTCATCTGAAAAGCACTTTGTATTACATCTTTTTGGGAAAAATTCTCCTAGACTAACTTATAAGTTGCTAAATTCAGGAAGCTTATGTCATTCTCCTAACTGAATTTTATTTCTTTCTCTTCTTAATAATCAATCATAATAGAGCAACTATTGCTTTTTTATTATTAAATCATAGCTGTGACATTAATGCAGTCATGCATTAATGTGCTGGTTTTATATATTTATTTATTTATAAATATATTTATAAAATATATATTATATATTTTAAATATTTTCATCAAACTGGTTGAACTAGCCTTCATGGCATTTTCTTAGTTATTGTGTTAAGACATTTATATTGCTTTTTGTATTTTCTTGTTACTTAAAGATATTTTTATCCTGTATTTTCTTCATAAAATATGTACAATAACTCCAATACTTAAAAGTCTTTGTTTGCCTGCTTCCATCACCTTTTGCTGCCAGTATCTTGTTTATTTGTTTGCTTAGTTGCTTTTATGATTTGATATACTCATTTTATATTTGTAAAATTATATGTAGGAATAATATGAGGTCATGTACGAACGTGTGCTTCTCTACAGAGGATTTGTACTCACTTTCCAAAGTCCCTAGAACCACTATTTTTCTTAGATCACCTTAAACAAAATTTGAGTCATGGGGTTTCTTAGACTGCCAAGTCCATATAAAATTGGGCTAGAAAAATGCTCAAAGTAATATGATTCAATCTATTTGTGAAATAATGCTTTAAGGACATAGGTAAATGGGGTGGAGGGTATTCCCAAAATTGTGTAGATCTTGATCTTCAATTTCTTTCCTCTTATCCAGAAGAGATACAAAAAAGAAAGCTCAAAAATTTTCAGAATAGTTATTAATGTTAGTGCCCTCCAGGGAAAGCTAAATTATTCATCTCTGAGTTCCTGTTTTCCCTTAAATTTTGTAGAAATATTCTTATTATCTTATTAGGTTTTGAATGCTGTCAATTTTTTTAAATATCCTGTCTGCACTCTTTTTTTCCTTAGTTGGTCTGAAAACAAATTTATTGGAAATCAGAAGGCTCAAAATACAATGTCTATGTGTCCCATGTTCTCTATTATATTCTACCACCTATGGTAAATTTGTGTGCATGTGAATTAGCCCACACACTTGCATGATCCTTCAAACCAAAGCCTAATATTGGTCACTTTTGTTTGCTCCTAACTCCTTTATTACAATAGGTGCTAAATAAAAAGTTCTCAATATTTGTATATTTTTTTTGTTGTATTTCCTATAATCTGTCTATTTCATGTAACATTCTGTACATTATTAATATAAAGTTGTTCAGATACCTTATTGTCTTTTTTGGAAACATGAGATCTGTAGTGATGTTCCACATTTTCTTTTTTATATTTAAAATTGAAACTTCTTTCTTATTGCTCTTTGATTATTCTTGCCAAAGTATGTTAATCTTGAAGACTTCTACAAAAAATTTCCTTTTGACTTTATTGATACTCTCATTGTTGTGTATTTTTTCCATTTCATTACATTCTAAGCCTATTATTTTATCTCTTTACTTTTCTTGAATTAATCTTACTTTTTCTAACTTCTCAGTCAGTATAAATTTAAGGTTATTGAATTATGTTTGAGCATTCTTCTTTTCTAATGTATGCACCAAAGGCTATAAGCATGGCTTTAATGAAATTTAATTTCCATTGTATCATCTTTCTCCTGTGGATTATTTGGTTGTGTGTTTTTAAATTTCCATATAAAAGAAAGAATCCATGATGTCTGTAGTTAAAACACAAACAAAGCCAAACTACTTTAGATTGTTAGATTTCAGGATAGTGATTTTCAGGATGGGAAGTGGCAGCAGAGATTGGTAGGGTTCAAGAGAAGGCATCTGCAAACCTGGTGATATAATAGTAGTATCAGTTATTTAATCTTAGTGGTGGCTTAGATAGTTATGTTAATTTTATATTTTATTGCAGGGAGAATGGGGACCAACCCCAGCATTTTATCATCTTATACATTTGTAATTTGTACAATTAAATATTTATATGTTATATCCCAATTAAAGACTTGAAACAACATTGAATTTATTCCATAATTTTTGAGTGATTATTATCAACAAGATAATACACTGAACATAAATGGATATAATTGATAAATAATTCCTAGCTTCTACTTTTACTATAAACATTATTATAATTTAAAATATAGAAAAATGCTGGGAGCAGGGCTCAGTCCTGTGATCTTAGCACTTTTGGAGACCTAGGCAAGAGAATTGCTTGAAGCCAGGAGTTCAAGACCAGCCTGAGCAAGAATGAAAGCCCATTCCTACAAAAAATAGAAAAATAAACTGGACAATTTAAAATTAACACTCATGTTAATGAGTGTCAATGACATTCCCAGCCACTCTGGAGGCAAAGGCGGGAAGATAACTTGAGCCCAGGAGTTTGAGTTTGCAGTGAGCTATGACACCACTGCATTCCAGCCTGGGTGACAGAGTGAGGCCCTGTCTCAAAAACAAATAAATAAACAACAATTAAAAATAAATAAATTATATCAAATTAAATATAGGAAAATAATAAATTATATAAATATTTCTATGACACTTATTAGAATATGTAAGTACATGAGAATAATTATATAGTGTAACTACTCCTAAGACATCTGTTGGAAAAAGGGATTTATAAACACATAGGAGAAGCAAAAAACATCTGTCTATTGAGATAATTAAAGATTTCATGAAGGAAATAAAGGTAGCACTGATTGTCTAGAGTTGGGTAAGTTGAAAAGTGGAGATAATCATAACAAGGATAATTTACTGAACATTTACAATGTCCCAGGTATTGAATCATCTAATTTTCAGAATGATCTTATACAGGTACTACTACTGTGATTTGGCATATAAATGTTAGAATGTTTGTTCTTTCAAGGATAAAACTTCTCCCCCCTGCTAATTCTATTCTGCACAATGAAAATTAAGGAAAAATTACTCCAGAGGGTAAAATGGGAAAATAGAAAGGGTCATCTCTGTTTTGAATCTCACTATCTTAATTCTTAGGTTTAGAGGGTTGAAATCCCACCAATTAAGTGGGTGCTTGAGCCTTGTTGTTTTGATTTTTTTTTCTTTCATAGGATGTTGCAGACATGTTTGGAAATGGAAGTTTTAAACAGAGGACAAAAAGAAAGGGCAAACTCTATGAACACTGGTTCCCACTTCTTTTTTTCATAGTTGACATAGGTTTTAATTGGAAACAATCCGATTAATTTCTGAAAAGAGAAAAAGAAAATATACTAGTTGTCTGGCTCTGATCTACAAAGTCCACTAACTTCATCCCCTCTTCGGGAGGTTGTCGATTTGCAGACTGTATGCTGAATATATATTTGGCCAGTAATGTGTTAAAATTTAGAAAAGAACAAAATAGAGCAAATTAAAATCAAGCCTTTATGAGGAACAGGATGATTGTCTCTTTTTCATAGGGCCGTATCCCTCCTGATTGTTATAGACTCAGCTGGCATTGCTCACATCATCTGTTCTAAGTGAGCATTTGAATTTCCCATTTCGGAGGGTAGAAATGAAACACGTCAACTTTGTGGTCAGAGTGCATAAAATAGAATCCTGGTTAACTTTGAGCTTAGGTAAGTTATATGTGCTACTTAATCTGGTTTTTCTTCTGTGGAATGGAATAATATAGCTCCTTCGAATTATTGTATGTAAACTACTTAGCACAGTGGCTGGAATAAATTCTCAATAATTTTTTCCTATATATTGTCTTTGTTATTGCTATAATTACAGATAAAGAGTCTGTGCCCAGTATGTTAAAACCTTCTATCCTTTCATGATACTACAATGCCTGGAAGTGCTACATCCTGTTTCCTTACTAATGTTGGACTGAAATACTCAATAAATGAAAGAGAAGACATTATAGCAAATATCACAAGAGACTACAGTGTACAATGTTACACCAAAAAAAAAAAATGGTTATCCAATTGGTTATCCAATTTATTCTTGGATAACCTAGAAAAAAATCAATACATTTCTAGACACATAAAACCTACCAAGACCGAATCATGAACAAACAGGAAATTTAAATAGACCAATAATGAATAAGGAGATTCAATCAGTAATAAAAAGTATCTCTTATCAAATAAAAGCCTTAAAACTGATGGCTTCATTGCTAAATTTTATCAAAACTTTCAAGAATAACTAATACAACTATTTCTAAAATTCTTCCAAAAATAAAAGAGGAGAAACTCTTCAGAAACTCTTCTTATGAGGCCAGCATTTTTCTGATACAATGGTATTATAAGAAAAAATACAGGCCAACATTCTTGATGAACATAGATGCAAAAATCTTCAACAAAATACTAGCCAACCGAATTCAATAGCACATTAAAAGAATCCTTCACCAAGGAATCAAGTAGGATTTACCCCTGGGATGCAAGGATGGCTCAGTGTATGCAAGTTGATGAATGTGGTATCTCCTATTAACCGAACGAGGGACAAAAAACCCATATGATTATCTCACTAAATGCATAAAAAAGCATTTGACAAAATTCAACATCCTTTCGTGATAAAAACTCTCACATCTAGACAGCACTTTCCAATAAACGCACTTCCTGCTTGTACATTTCTATCACAGAGTCTGTTTCCCAGGAAACCTACACTGCATTGTTACCACTATATGTTATTTAACGTATATAATATTTTTCATGGAAAATATATTTCAACTCTCACTATATTATGTATAGGAAAAATAAACTTCAACATAATGAAGGCCATCTGAGAAGCACACAGCTAACATACTCAGCAGTGAAAGGTTATTTTTAACAGGAAAATTAGTCAAGAAAAAGAAATAAATTGCATCCCAACAGGAAAGGGAGAAAGGAAATAGTCATAATTAGCTGATGGTGTGATCTTATATAAACAGAAACCAAAAGACTTCACCAGAAAAATCCTGGTAGAAGTAATAAGCAAAACAGTAATGCTGCAGAATACAAAATCAACACTCAGAACATTTCTATACATTAACACTCAGAGCATTTCTATACATTAAAACAAACTATCCCCCCCAAAAAAAATTAAACCAATGTAAACTTTATCAAAATTTCAATGTCATTTTTATAGAAATAGAAAAACATCTTAAAATTCATATTGAACAAGAAAAGCCCATGAATAGCCATAGAAACGATGAACATGTTTTTATCATTTTTAAGTCTGTTTTAGTGAATTCATTTAGATTTTTCTATGCACAAGAATATATTACCTGCAAATATTTTTTATATCTTCCTTTCCAATCTAGAAACTTAATTTTTTAAAACCTTCAGTAAAATCTTGAATAGAAATGATAAGAATAAATATCTTATCCTGTTCTTGATCTCATGGGAAAGGGTTCAGGATTTCACCACTAATCATCATGTGCTTTGTAGATGACAATCATAAATTTGAGAAATTTTCTTTCTTTACCTGTTTGTAAACAATTTTACCTTGAAAGAGTGTTGGATTTTACCAAATTTTGTTTGCATAAGTTAATATTATTATGTCTTATTTAACCTTTACTTAAAGTGTGTTCTTTGTATGGATATTTTTTGCATTGAATTATCATTACATATTGGTATAAGATTTGTGCCTTCAAATTGCACATTTCAGTGGTTTTTATCCTCACAGAGTTTTGAAGCCATCACCATAATCAATTTTACATTTATCACTTCCCCAAAACTCTGTGCATATTAGTAGTCACTTCTTAGTCCCTCCTTCCCCCAGCAGCATACAACCACTAGTCTACTTTCCCCATGACTTTTTCTATTTTGGATGTTTCATATCAATAGATTTTATGATATGTGGCTTTTGTTACTGATGTATATGACAGCACAGTGTTTTCAAGGTTCATCTCTTTTGTAGTATGCATCAGCACTTCCATCCTTTATATGTTAATACACTCTTCCATGGCAAGCTATAACTTAATTCATTTATTTAATTTTCATTTAATGGGTATTTGGATTATTTTCTCTTTTCTTGCTATTATTAATAATGCTTTTATGAACATTCACATAGTAACATTGGTTGTACATTTGTTTTTTTTGTTGTTTTTTTTGAGACAAAGTCTCACTTTATTGCCCTTGGTAGAGTGCTGTGGCATCACAGCTCACAGCAACCTCCAACTCCTGGGCTTAGGCAATTCTCTTGCCTCAGCTTTTCAAGTAGCTGGGACTACAGGTGCCCGCCACAAAGCCCGGGTATTTTATTATTGTTGTTTTCATTGTTGTTTGTCAGACCCTGACCATGTTTGAACCCACCAGCCCCAGTGCATGTGGCCAGCACCTTAACCACTGAGCTACAGATACTGAGTCATGTGCATTTGATTTTAATTGTCAAATGGAAAATTATAATATGATCCAGTTATCATATGATAACATTATGGTTGACTTTTTGAAGAAATACTAAACTGTTTTCAAAAGTCTATTTCACATCCCCTTCTGCAATCCCCTTCAGCAACTCAGCAATAAGGATTGATACTACATATGATATAGTGCGTTAATTTAATTTTATGTGTTAAACTAACCTTTCATTAGTGGAATAAATTATAATTGACCATAGTGTATATTCTGTTTTATATGCTGAGATACTTGGTGTGTTGTTATTTTTTAAGATATTTACAACATTATTCATAAGAGATTTGGGGGTGCATATTTCTTTTTCTTGTGATGTCTTTTTTGGTAATGGGATAATATTGATGACAGCATAAGCTGGAAGTGTTCCCTCCTTCTATTTTTAAAATAATTTGTGAAAATTTAGTATTAATTCTTGATAGTTTGTGTCTTTCTAGAAATTTGTACATTTTATCTAAACTATATAATTTTTTGGCATAGAGTTGTTCATAGTCTTTCCTTATGATTTTGTTTTGGTTTCTGTAAGGTCAGTATTAATGTTACCTCTTTATATCTTGATTTTAGTAATTTGAGTTTCCTATTTTCACTTGGCCTGACAAGATAAATGTTTTTTAATCTTGTTGACATTGTCAAAGAACCATTTTTTTTTTCTGATTGACATTTCATTCTCTATTTCATTAATACCCCTCTAATCTTCATTATATCCCTTCTTTGCTTCAAGGTATATCTTGTTCTTTTTTTCACCCATGAATTAAAGTAGGTTAGGTTATTTTTGATCTCTCCTCTTTTTTAATGTAGTACTTTATCTGTATTACATAAGTTTGTTACAGTGCTTTTTTTTTTTTTTCATTAATCTCAAAGTATTTTCTATTTCCATTCTGATATTGTCTTTGAGTCACTGGTAATTTAGATTGTATTATTTTATTTCAACTTACTTGTGAATTTTCCATTTTTTTCTGTTACTGATTTCTGTTTCATTACAGAGAAATACTTTGTATGTTTTCAACCTTTTAAAACAAAACACATCGAGGTGTGTTTTGCTGCTTGGCATATGGTATATTCTGGAGAATGTTGAATGTGTACTTGAGAAGTATGTGTATTCTGCTGTTGTTTTGTGGAGTGTTCATAGGTATATGTTAAGTTTAGTTAGTTCATAATGTTTTACAAGTCTTATATTTTCTTCTCAATTTTCTGCTTAGTTGTTCTATTCATTATTCAAATTAGGCTAATCAAATGTCCAAATATTACTTCCAGATCATCTATTTTCCCTTTAGTTCTGTCAGATTTTGCTTCATGTGTTTCAGGGCTCTGTTACTAAGTGCACACAAGCATATCTCAGAGAGATTGTGGGTTTGATTCCAGACCATTACAATGAAACAGATATCATAATAAAGTGATATTTTATTGGTTTTTCAGTCCTTATAAAAGTTATGTTTATACTATGCTCTAATCTATTAAGGATGCAATAGCATTATGTCTACCAAAACAATGTACATACCATAATTAAACATACTTTATTGCTAAATAAAATGCCAACAATCATCTGTACCTTAAACAAGATATAATCATTTTTCTGGTGGAGGGTCTTGCCTCTATTATTGATGACTGCTCACTGATCAGGATAGTAGTTGCTAAAGCTTAAAGTGGCAGTGGTAATTTCTTAAAATAAAACAATGATTAAGTTTGCTGAATTGATCAACTCTTCTTTTAATGAAAATTTCCCTGTAATGTATAGTACTATTTAATAGCATATTCCCCACAGCAGAACTTCTTTCAAAATTGAAGCAAATACTCTCAAATCCTGCCATTGCCTTATCGACTAAGTTTATATAATATTCCAAATCCTTTGTTCTTATTTCAACAATATTCATAGCATCTTTACCAGGGATAGATTCTATCTCAAGAAATTTCTATCTGTAAGAAGCAACTCCTCATCCATTCAAGTTTAACCAGGAGATTATAGCAATTTATTCTCATCTTCAGGTACTACTTCTAATTTTAGTTCTGTTGCTATTTTCACCACTTCTAAAGTTACTTCTTCTAGTGAAATCTTGAACTCTTAAAAATCAATCCATAAGTGTTGGAATCACCTTCTTCCAAAATCCTGCTAATGTTGAAATTTGGACCTTCTCCCATGAATCACAAATGTTCTTCATCACTTCTAGAATGGTGGATTATTTTCAGAAACTTTTTACTTTCCTTTGCCCAGATCCATTAGCAAAATCACTATCTATAGTAGCCCTTGCTTTATGAAATGTATTTTTTAAGTAACAAGAATGAAAGTCAAAATTATTCCTTGTCCCATGGATTGCAGAATGAATGTTGTGCTAACAGGCATGAGACCAACCTCAGGGTCCTTGTGCATCTCCATGAGAGCTGTTAGATGACGAGGAATATTGTCAGTGAACAGTAATATTTTGAAAAGAAGCTCTTTTTTCTGAGCAGTAAATCTCAACATTCAGCTTCATATATTCAGTAAACCATGCTCTAAAGAAATGTGTTGTCATACAGGCTTTGTTTTTCATATATAGAGCATGGACAGAATAGATTCAGCATAGTTCTTAAGGGCCCTGTGGTTTGGGGGATGATAAATGAACAATAGCTTCAACTTAAAGTCACCAGTTGCTGTAGCATCTAACAGAAGAGTTAACCTGTTTTATGAAGCTTCGATCTGGGTGTTGATTGACTTCTTTCTAGATCTGGAAGTCCTAGATGGCATCTTCTTCCAACTCAAAAGTGGCTTGTCTACATTCAGCATCTCTTGTTTAGTTAGCCACCTTCATTAATTATTTTAAGTAGATCTTCTTGATAACTTACTGCTGCTTCTGCATTAGCACTCGTTGCTTCAATGAGTTGAAGTTATGAAGACGACTTCTTCCTTTAAACTTCATGAACCGACCACATCTAGCTTCAACTTTTTCTTCTGTAGCTTCCTTGCCCCTTTTAGCCTGCAGAGAATTGAAGAGAGTTATAGCTTTTCTCTGGATTCTTCTTTGGCTTATGAGGATGTTACACCTGGTTCGATCTTTAAAACTTGTTTTGCTTCAGGCAACACCTGTGGCTCAAAGAAGTGGGGCGCCAGCCCCATGTGCCAGAGGTGGTGGGTTCAAATCCAGCCCCAGCCAAAAACTGCAAACAATTTCTTGTCATTCATGTATTCACTGGAGTAGCACTTTTAATTTTCATCAAGAAATTTTCTTTTGCATATACAAATTGACTAACTGTTTGGCACAAGAGGTCTAGATATTTTCCTATCTTGGCTTTTGACATGTTTTATTTACTAAGTTTAGTCATTTCTAGCTTTTAATTAATGTCAAAGAATTTTTACTTGATTTCCTAGAGACCACTGTAGGGTTATTAACTGGCCCAATTTCAATGTTGTTGAGTCTAAGGGAGTTGGAAGACCAAAGGAAAGGTAGAAAGAGGAGGGAAATGGCCAGTTGGTGAAACAGTCAGAACATACAGAACATCAATTAAGTTAGAGGTGCAAAAAACCATACCCACATAATACAAGGTGGGTATTGTTTGGGGGACCTCTAAACAATTACAACAGCAATATCCAAGATCACTAATCACTGTAACAGTTATAACAACAAAGAAAAAGTTTGAAATATTGTGAGAATTACCAAAATGTGATACAGAGACATAAAGTTAATATATGATTTTGGAAAAATGGCATCAATATACTTATTCCATACAGGGCTACCATAAACTTTTAATTTGTAAAAAGAAAAATGCAAAATCTGTATTGTGCAATAACAAAGACTGCCTGAATATATGTATATGTATATACATCTATATATCACACAGAGAGATGTATATATGCAACTGGACAAATGGACACATACATGCACACGGCTGCTTTGAAAGCGCCCATATTCTATTACCTTCCAACATCAACATCAAAAGAAGGATAGGGAATGTTAGCACAGATATAATTGTGAATATATATATTCATAATTGTTATATTTTCCTGATGGATTGACCATTTTATCATTATGAATTGCTCCTTTTAACTCCAGCAATCAATTTTGAAACTTCAAAAGTCTATTTTGTCTGATATTAGTATGGCCACCCCAGTCTCTTTATGACTTCAATTTCATTATGTACCTTTTCCATACATGTACCTTTTCTTTTTCTTTCCACTTATTTGTATCTATGATTGTGTGTCCTATGATATCACATAGTTGTATCTTCTACTTTAAATCCGGACTGACAATATCTGTATTGGGGATTATTTAATCCAGTCACATTTAATGTTATCATTACTTTAGTTGGATTTGTCTGCCATTTTACTATTAGGAAAAAAAATTCTCTTTTTTACTTCTCTATTCATCATTTACTACTTTGTTTTGCATTAAGTGAGTTAATTCTTGTGTAGTATTTAGATTCTCTTAATAATTTTTTTCACTATCATTTTGTTTTATTTTCTTGAATTTATTCTATTCATTTCTTGGGAGACTTCTCATCCCTTTTTCTGTCACAGCTTAACTGCATCTCTGTGCTAACATTCCCTATCCTTCCATTGATGCTGATGTGGAAGGTAGAATATGACTGCCTTCAAAGCAGTAGTGTGCATGTATGTATCCGTGTCCACTTGTCCCGTTGCTTATAAATAAACATATTAACATGGTGGAACTAGTTGGTACTGTATGAGAAAATCTGTTCAGGAGTCTTTTAATTTATTCCCATTTGCTATGGCTGCTCGGCATAGATCTAGTCTAAGCATGTTATAATCTCTCAGGTACAATTAATTCCCCTGTAGCCAGTAGAACTTACCACTTGTAATGAGCAATCTGTGAAAAGCAAACTACTAGAGATCTTTATTTTCCCTTGTTCTCCCTATAAAGTGTGAACAAATTAATGGAAGCCTTTATCTTTGTCATAAAACAACAATCTCCAAAGCTCTGAAATTGCAGGCAATAACAAAATAAGAGTGTTCAAATGATCAGTGGAGGCAAAAAGTAATGAATAATGTAACAAGATCTTAAACTGGATTATCACACCAAGTTAGCTTGTCAGACCACTGAGTAGCTTATTTGGCAATTCATCTTCCTCAGCAGTCACTGACTATATATTTGCCAGCCTCATTAGAACACCTCAGTACAACTCTTCTCCGGTATTCTAATTTATTAAGTTCATGCCAAAAGACAAAGTGGTAATGGGCCAATGTTTGAAGCTACAAATAGCATATCACACTGTGATATGAAATACTGATGTGGGGTCATAAAAAAATCCAACATTTTTATTATAAGAATTTATTTTACCGGAGAAAACATCTTAAGTAACCATAGAAATTTCTACTAACTATTCAAATAGCAAACTGTTTTTGAGTAATTAAGACAGCATCTGTCTCGGCCCGTGCTAAATTAGTAGAAACAAAACAATGCAGTTAGACTAGCTCATCACATTAGCGGGTTCTAAAACTTAGTGTGTCTAGTATTATGACATGCAAATGCCTTCTGAAATATTTATTGCTCTGTAATATTTTCTGAATAAACATCACCTAGTTGTGCCAAAGTCCTCTGCTGGATAGGCAAAGGAAGATAAATGGAGAGTAATAAAATTTACATAGAAAAGCATAATATGAATAAATTCATTTCAAGGTCAAAGGGGTCCAAATTGAATTGGCTTAACTCTATACAAACCAGACTATCTAAGTCTAATTCATGAAGAAAAATTTATCCTTTATCCTTCTTGAGCATGACTAGGCTATCCTGTCCTATTCTTCTGAGTTGTGTGCATCTCTTGGAATGGACAGACACAGGTGACCAGATGACAGAGCCTCAGGATTGTGGTTCATCCAAGATGTGCCACAGGCCTCCTGTGACTTATACTTTGGCACCAGCAGTTTGTTTGTTTAAAACAAACTCTCTTAATTCAGAAAAATAAAAGGCATTTTGTTTATCCCACATAGACCTGTGCTTACTGCCCACAGTGCTCACAAGGATATATTTGCCATGATTCTTTCAACAATCAAAGGACGAATTTCTCTTTAGTAGGCCAGCCAATGCCTGGTTTCCTGATTTCAGGTTGTCTAAAATCTAGAATGCTCACTATTCTCAATTTATTAACGCCATTCACAATAATATTTTCAATAAATTAATTAAAACTGGAAAATTCTGAAGGTCATGTATCTACACCTGCCAGCCTCCACTAGCAAATTCCTTGGAATAAACACCTCTGAGATAAACTCAGGTGAATATCGCCTCATAATTTAAAAAAATTAAAAATGTCTTTATTTCCTAAATTTTCTTGTAAGAACTGTCCTTAGCATTTAAGGACTAGAGTTTGTAATAACTTTCTTAAGTAGCTGCAACAATGAAGACGTGATTAAAGAAGCAGGAATTTGTCACAGGGATTTGACCTTACATCGTTGGTTTTTGCCCTGGTGCTGGGCCTACCTAAAACAAGGCAGGAAATCCCAATTATTAAATATTCAGGAATTTTGTTCAATTATTGATAGCTGGATACCAACACTCCACTGGGAATATGGATATGATATGGGTGAGAACCAGAACAAATCGGAAGCAGCAAAGATGTGCCAAGATCAGTGAGGACAAGCTGGAGCTCACATCAGCCTTTTGCTGCCTCAAAGTATCTGACTTTGATGATGCAGGTGACCTACATTAGGGATTTAAATAGATACCTGATGCAGGAGTGGAGGAACTGAAGGAGAAAAACTAGTAATGACTGGAGGAAAAGGGGTCCTGTTACTTCACTTGGCCAACAGGGAGAACACACAGATCTACAACAAATGCACATATAGCAACAATATTGTGCCTACACTGACTTTTCAAGCATAAAAATAATTGCTATTTCACTTCCACCTTCCAAATTTTGATTTTTTCTTATAGCTGATGCTTGTCTATGAACACACCAGCAGAGGAATTCTTCCATTGTTCTGAATTATCTAAACTGAGGCAGTGAGAGGCCACCATGAGGAGCAACCGTGTTAAGCTCAAATATTCCACTAGCTAAATGGTCCCATTTATGTGTCACTATATAGGCATTCTACTGTGGGCTGATGATGTGGTTTCATCACAAAAAATAAAAGCCTGATAAAGCACCTCCTGGCATCAAGGAAAATTGACATACATCTTTGAAAAACTGAATTTTTCTTTATCCAAAGATTGTATAATGTTTATGTTTAGGTAATCTATCTTAAAAGATTAAAAATTAAAATTTGCAAGAGAAGCATTGTATACTAGGCATTGTGTTGCTTTTAACAATATTAACAATTTGGTAACCACTGTTAATTAAAAAACAAACAAACATACGTAATATTGCTCCAATCACAAGCCAGGAACACGTTTCCCAACTTACCAGAATGACCACTGCAAGCTGAGAATTCTTCATGAGAAATAAAACTCCTTTGTCCAAAGTAAAAGCCTCATGATTTTGTTGTGGTTAATCAATGAATTGGCACCAATGAAGGGATCCAAGCAGATCCCTTCCCCTATTTTCCTTCTGAATGATTAGAAATCAATGCACCAATGTCTGAATGAGCCCATTGTTAGCTCAAGTTGTCTGCTCAGCCTTGCTAAAAGAAATGGGTAGGCTCTGCTGGACCCAAGATTGGCCACTTTTAGGATGAAGATCTCAGTCGCTTCATTTTCCTCTCTTTCTCCATAATCAAGTTAGCTCCATTCCAGACCTCAGAGGAAATGTCTTTTTGGGTCTTGGGTTTTGGGAGCCTATCCCAATTTTCTTGGTTCCCTCATTCTGGACCCTGGATGGAATGTCTTTGTCATGTAGATGGTCCATAAAATTTTGTGAGGACCCTCGCATTAGGGGCACATCATGGCACTCACACGGACTCCTTCATAGGTAAGTCCATTTATAAAAATCCTTACTTCTGCGGAAATGATCTCTGAACCACTGCCATCATGCCAGCGGAGGCTTTAGTGGGTAACATTCTTTAAAGCTATAAAACATTCTTAGCCTAAATAGAGATAAATACATAAATTAAATGATATAAAACTTTGCTGGCCACAATAAAAATCTTAGAAGATCTCATTTATCTGCATTCTCAACTAAAACAAAGGGATGATGAAAACTTCCAAAACAATAAAGATTATGGTACAATTAGTATGCAAGTCTTCCAGGTGGGATCAAAAGTCTCTCATAGCATCCCTTACTGAGGGTGATTTAAAGTTAGAAGAGACTCCATAAAGAGAAAAACAAAATGGGCCAGGTGATGTGTATTTAGCGTTGACTTTCCTTTCCTTTTACCTCTCCTTTCATCCAGCCCTGCTCCTAAAAGTGTGTGTGTGTGTTTTTAATGTCCCAATTAGATTAAAAAAAATTGCTCCAAATGTTGGCTTTTGTGTTTTTTTGTTTAAAAACTCCTCTACAAACCAGCTCCTGGAATGGAGTACAGCTGCATAACTAAACTAATTTATTCCTAGAACTAAGAAATTGACTAAAGAGGATATGGGATAATGTGTTTAATTTTGCTTCCACCCTCTTTATTTATCTCATTTTTTTCCTTCTCACTTCTTTGTCTAGCTCTTATAACCTCAAATCCAAAATTCTACAAAACTACCAGCTTGGCTTTTAATATGTAAAACTTTCTAGCTTCAAAATGGAGACTAAGGAGATTAGAAATATTTTGCCTCAAGGTATATATCTTTAATATATTTAAAAGCAACTGCTACAAAGCTGTCTTTTATAAAAAAATTGACATCTGTAAATTTTTAATCAGATATAAAAAATTAACTGAACTTCTGACACCTTTATAAGTCTGAAAACAAAATTTGCCATGCAGCTGCTCATAAGGTTCATTTACATAACAAGACAAGCACTGTGGACTCTCCTGAGTTCTGAACTCACCTAAGAGAACAGTTCTTTTCTCCCCCTCTCAGTAAGAACTTGACCGCTTCTGCACAGAATCTGTAAGAAGATAATGTCCAGTTTCTCAGCCTTTCAGATTCATTTAAAGTCCAAAGGAAAGTATTTACCAGTTAATCTTTGTTCCCCATCCATTCATCTTTCCTGGCAATCCTTAATTGCCACTCTACAAATTCCTTTACTCTCTTTTCCATAACCCATTTTACTGCCAAGGCAGATAAGCTACTGAACTCTGTTGGGGATACATAGGGAACAGGGTAAGAAGGAAAAGAAAAGTGGGTAATCACTGAGACAAAGAAAAGTGGACAATTGTTGAGAAAGAGGAAACAGTTCCTTAGCTTGGACCTGAGCAGGGTAGGGAAAATAGACTATTCTGGGCTACTACAAAGGCAGAACTAGCCAACGTTGTTGTTGGAAGTTTTAAAGTTCAAAGGCTGTAAACTCGCATAGGATGAATCCCATCCACAGAGAGATTAATCAACAGAACTTTTTAAAGAAGAAACTAGTTAGCATCCCATTATTAAACAATGTCCTATTAATATCTTGGAGACTTTCTCCAAGAACGTGAGTATGAAGTAACCCAACTAACCAATAACCAAGAGAGATAGATAATGAGTGAGCAATAGAAAAGAACAATACTGCCTGGAGGCGCAGAGGGGCCCATCAAAAACTTACAACCAATCTCAACAGGAGAGGGTGTTTATACCCCTGCTGGTGTCTGTCTCTCTTTTTCTCTCACCTCTTTTGAGAGAGGTTCCCACTTCCAGCTCTCTTTGGAAGTGCTCTTTGTTCTTCCTAAATAAAATTCTGTTATACTGAAACCTGTACTAGTCACTTTTACTTTCCATCCACCCTGCCTGTGACGTTCCAGTTTTCTTTTCTGGTTTCCATTCATTTTTGCTTTCAATTCCTGCCGTGCCATGCCTTGGTGGAACTTTCTAGCTCATTCAAGTAATCGAACCCGTCAGCTGAGTTCAGAGTGCTGGAGGCCCCAACTCCCAACGATTTGTATTAGTAGAGGAATTTGATGAAAAGCAAGACACAGAATGTTGTGGTTAGCTTTAAAAACACTCTTGACAAAATTAAAGAGCAAAATTCTACCTAAATGATAAAAATCCTCTGTACACTGGCCCTGCTAGAATACTTGTCCCTGTGGAAATGATGGAGGAGGGCTGATTTACTTCATAGCCTAATGGTTAAAGTCCAGTGCTTTCAGCTCAGAAGCCCAGATTTGATTCCCAGGCCGAGCCTGAGCCTATTCTGGTTTGATATTTATGAAATTTATGATTTTTTTTATTCCTTTTCATTCTGCACTGAGATTTTGATTTCCTAGATTCTGGGGGGCGGGGGGAACATAGGGCTTTTAGACATTTATGTATAAACGGTAAACTGAAAAGATGGGACCCTAAAACATATGGCTGGACCGAAATATGAGTCACACCTGGTTTATCGCTAGCAACGCTTTCCTCTCCTTGACTGTTCTTGTGGCTTTTCTGGATCTCATAAAAAGTTTTCCCTCCTCTTCATAGACAACTTTTGCTTCCTTGATTAAATTATAATCTTAGTTAAGGGTTATCAGTTTCATTTAGTAAGGCATCTTTAGTTGAAAAATATAATAGTTGGGTGTGGTGGCTCATGCTTGTAATCCTAGCACTTTGGGAAGCTGAGGTGGGAGGGTTGCTTGAGCTCAGGAGTTGGAGAACAGCCTCGGCAAGAGTGACACGATGTCTCTACTAAAAATAGAAAAAACTAGCCAGGTGTGGTGGCGGGTGTCTGTAGTCCCGGCTGAGGCAAGAGGATCACTCAACCCCAAGAGTTTGAGGTTGCTGTGAGCTATGATGATGCCAGGGCATTCTACCCAGAGCAGCAGAGTTCTGTTGTTCTTTTGTTCTGACTCCAAAAAATAAAAATTCCCTAAATAAAAAATAAAATAGCAAATTTGTCAGCTCTTTGTCCCAACTAAAATCTGCTGCTTCTAATGGTTCCAACTCCTAAAGAAACTCAGAAAGAGGCACCACTGACTTACTCTTCTTTTGGGGGTCTTCTGTTTTCCTTATGCTACCTATCTAAATGAAGTTGGTCGTGTTGTAAAGTCTCAGGGTAAATTCCTATGATTTTATATTGCCTTAGAATCCATTTTTACTTTCCTCTAGCATACCCAACTCCTTCTTGAAAGGGCTTGGATTTTATCTCTGTGTTTTAGGGTATGACTGCTGTTTTCTCTAAGACTAAGTGAGAACTTAGGTCACATTAAAAATGTTTGCGTGTTCCAGTCTCAATGGCATGATTTGAATCTGAAACTTCAAATTATTTGGACTGGTGAGTTTTGCCAGTCTCAAGAGTAGAGTTTTAAAATCAGTGCTATAGGGTCATTATATACACACGTGTATGGCATAAATTAAGTAAATAAGTGGAAATGTTTTTAAAGTTCCTAAGACTTTAGTAATTTTGAATAAGTACAGATATAATTTTGAACTCAATGATAAAATAAAAGAAAAACCATTACCAAATTTAACTCAGACATTTTAACCTAAACCATTTGGTCAGGCATACCAGGTACTGTCTTTGCCAGACATTTTAACATTTTAAGGTCATAAAATTACAGCTTCTATAAGATTTTTTTTTTTTTTTGGCCGGGGCTGGGTTTGAACCCACCACCTCCGGCATATGGGACCGGCGCCCTACTCACTGAGCCACAGGTGCCGCCCTATAAGATTTTTTTTTTTTTTTTAGACAGAGTCTTACTTTGTGGCCCTAGGTAGAGAACTGTGGGGTCGTAGCTCACAGCAACCTCAAACTCTCGGGCTCAAGTGATTTTTCTGGTCTTAGCCTCCCAAGTAGCCTGGACTACAGTTGCCCGCCACAATGCCCGGCCTTTTTTAGAGACAAGGTCTCCCTCTGGCTCAGGCTGGTCTCCAACCTATGAACTCAGGCAATCCACCCACCTCGGCCGCCCAGATTGCCAGGATTACAGGTATGAGCCGCTGCACTGGGCCTCTCTGTAAGATTTTTAATGCTTTCAGGAGTCCTCAAACTTTTTAAACAGGGGGCCAATTCCCTCAGACCATTGGAGGGCCGGACTACAGTTAAAAAAAAAAAAAAAAAAAACTATGAACAAATTCCTATGCACACTGCACATATCTTATTTTGAAGTAAAAAACAAAACAGGAACAAATACAATTCACACTGCTTCATGTGGCCCGCGGGCCACAGTTTCAGGACGCCTGGCTTACTGGATATGACTATGAGCTTATGGATGGTACATGTGCAGTTTCTAATTTTTTTCTCAATAATTTAAAATTTAAAAGTCATGTTATATTAAAAATACAAAGGATATTTGTAAAATATCTTAGTCATTTATACATTAAAATACTAAAACATTAATATAAGTTGAAGTTTATATACTTTAAAAATTTTCATATATTATAGAAAGCTAAAAATATTTGGATATACTAATAAAAATTGGGTATTAATTCAGTTTAAAGTTACTTTAACTTCCTAAATTTTTCATTAACAATAAGGGTTCCTAAGAGTTAATATTGTGTGTGTGTATATATATAGTGTATATATGAACTGGATGTGTTTTTTGGTAAAAATATTATAGAAATCCATTTTAACAATGGTGAGATGTTATCTCATTGTGGTTTTAGCTTGCCTTTCTCCTACAATTAGTGACAGCATTTTTTCTCACATGTTTATTGGCCATTGGTCTATCTTCTTTTGAAAAGCTTCTGTTCATGTCTTTTGTTCACTTTTTGATGGGGTTGTTTGAAATTTTTTTGGTGGTTTTCTTGAGTTCTTTGTGAATTCTGGTTGTTAGCTCTTTCTGAGATGTATAGCTTGCAAATATTTCTCTAATTCTGTAGGATGTCTATTTGCTCTGTTGATTATTTCCCAAAATTCCCACCAATTCAAGAGTGGATTAACAAAATGTGATGTATATATATATGCACCAAGTGTTGGCTCTTGTCAAATTCATCTTGAATTATGGATTCCCCCTCCCCTACCAAAAGCTCTTTATAAAAGGTTTCCACCCCTGCTTCTAGGGGTCGAGAGACTTTTTTTTCCCCCCAAATTAAGCAAGGGTCCTTTATTAATTGGCTTGGCCAAGAGCGGGCTCATGCCTCAAAGTCTCTCAACCCTTAGAAACAGGGTTTCTTAGAAAAGGTGGAAACCTTTTATAAGGGGCTTTCGGTAGGGGAGGGAGTATCCTTATTTCAAGCTGAGTTTGACAAGAGCCAACACCTGGTAAGGGGTCCTTATAAGGGGAAGCTGGGGTTTTGTAGTTATTACTAAACTCTTTCAGCTGAGGTTCCTGTCTTAAAGGGGAGTGTTGAAAGCCCTTAGCAAGATGGAGTTGGGGCATAACATTCCCCCTGGTTTTACGTCGGAGTCAAACCCTTCACTCTTGGTCTGAGTTTTGCTTGCTTACCCCTACTTAATATGGGGGTCAGGGTTATAGACATAACCAACAATCAAAAGCTAAATCTAGTTGAGTTACATTTAAAGATGATGTATACCATTTAACATACATAACAGAATAGGAAGCAAAAGTGTTACAGTGGGTCGTTCAATTGCCAAGCAGCCCCACTAGTCTTAGGGGGCTCCGGGCAGCACAATTAACAATATTGGGCCAGCATGTACAGGAAAAAAATCAAAATTTTAACAGTCTTAGCTAGAGAGAGTTTTCTCTGGGACTGCCTTCTAGTGGTCTCCGCTGTCTTTGGTCTTCACCTGGATGTGGAATATCCCTGCTGACAAACCGTTGACTCTCACAGTGTGGGGGTGGTGAGGATGACAGTGATGGGGTCCTTCCACTTTGAGAGGAGGCCTTCTTTCTGGAATGACTTAATTAATGTACACTCAATCTCCAGGCTGGAAGGCACTTTCAGAGTCCTTTTCAGTTCCTCTGGGGTCCCAGTAAGTATCTCAAATCTGGGAGAGGATGTCCCTCTGGATCTGGGAGAGGGACTGGAGATACTTAAAAGAGTATGGTTAGTTATTTCTGCTGAGGGTATATGGGGGAACGGAAGGGGAGGTCTCCTATACATGATTTCATAAGAACTAAAACCTGCTCTATCTGGAATACACCTTGCTCTGAGAGTTATTAAGGGCAGGTGCTCTGTCTACTTTCCACTGGTCTCGTTAATGAGTACACACGTACCATATAGACACACACATACCATGATGTGCTACTCAGCCATGAAGAAGGATGACTTCATGCCTTTTGTACCAATTTGGATGGAAGTGGAGACCATAATTCTAAGTGAAGTATCTAAAAAATAGGAAAAAAAAACCCACATGTATTCACTATTAAAGTGGAACTAACAATAAGCACACATGTAGATTGAGGAAACTAAAACTCAACCGAAATCAAGCAATGAGGAACTGAATTGAGGGATGGGTGAAAGGTTACCTCATAGGTACAACAAACACCATATGAGTTATAGACACTTATAACCATAACTTAAGCATCATAAAAGTGACCCATGTAACCAAAAATGTATGTACCCCTATAATAATTTTAAATAAACAAAGGCATAGAAATGTGTTTTTGTTAAATAAAACAAATTTGGCTAATTTAAATATTTTGGAAATGATTTTAAACTAAATAAAACCAAACAAATAAAAGTCAAAAATGGTAAAATTTAAAAAAGAGTTTATAGAACACTTACCTTATGGTCAAATTACTTAAGATTAAATAGATCTTTTCATAAAGTTTTATTAAATTTAGCTTCTTAAAATTGCTGTCTCTGTCTTATCTGTCTCTGTCTTATCTTGGCCAAAAGTGAGGACTATGAACTAATACTAAAAACATAAGCTCTCTACTAACTAATTGAGCCCGTCTCAGCAAAGAGGACCCCAGAAAATACCTTAAAACTGAGTTCCCAGATATGATCGGAAGGAGGGGAAAAGCACAATTACATATGTGAATTTTCTTTTATGTATTTTCATGACTCCTTCTATAACTCCTCCTCCTTGTTAATTATGTGTACTTAGCCACCTTGCTCAGTAGAAAATCCTGTTATCTTTTTATCTCTAGCTTCAACCATGTTCGCTGGATTAGAGTTTCCCAACTTGCCATCATGGCCACTGCTAACTGAGAACACTTCATGAGAAATAAAGTGCTCCCTTTTCCAAAGTATAAACCTCATGATTTTTAAAAATTTAATACTATATATCCATAGAGTACTATTTATATAGAATGTATATATAGAATGCATATGCGGAATTTATATAGAATGTATAAATGTATATTAAAAATTTAAAAAATGTTCTAGAAAATGATAAAAGATGGATTCCAATTATGTTAAAATAATAGTAGAATCCTATACATAAAATTTGGCTGATGTTAACATGGCTTAGTTTTCTGTATGTTTATCAATAATGTTACGCAGAATTTCAAACTAAGTCTAAAATATGTTAGAATCTCACCAGATGGTACATCTACGCCATTCCACTTTTTAGTTGTAGACCTTCTGGAAACGTCTATCTTCCTCAATTTATCCAGGCTTCTTTCTAGACCTACTGCTCAGGTGTTGCCATAGGTGTTTCCTTCCCCATTATTTTAAAGTTTCTCTTTGCTTTGCTCTACGATTTTCACTTTTCTGTATTTCGTGTCTTCCTAATTTTGGTGAATAAACTTGGGTAATATTTTTTAAAATAGAATGAGGAGCAGTAAATATTTTGAGTTCCTGTATTCTAAAAAAGTCTATATTATGCTTTTATAATGGATTGATAGTTTTTCAGAATGTAAGTTTCAAGTTAGAAATAGCTCCTCCCCTTGGAATTTTGAAGGCTTTGTTTCTGGTCTTTTTGCTTCTAATGATGCTAATGCTAACGTAATTCTTGTTTCTTTTTCTTTCTTTCTTTTCTTTTTTAGCACTTCTTATCTTCAAATTTTTTTTTTTTTTTTTTGAGACAGAGCCTGAAGCTGTCACCTGGGTAGAGAGCTGTCACATCACAGCTCACAGCACCCTCCAACTCTCCAACACCAGGACCCAAGTGATTCTCCTGCCTCTGCCTCCAGAACTCAAGCGATTCTCCTGCCTCTGCCTCCCAAGTAGCTGGGATTACAGGCACCTGCCACAACGCTTGGCTATTTTTTGGTTGCAGCCATCATTGTTATTCGGCGGGCCCTTAGCCACTTGAACTACAGGCGCCGAGCCTATCTTCAATTTTTTAAAATACTTACCTTGTGTCTTGGTAAGAGTTTTTATTTGTTAATTGTTCTGAATAACCACTGGTACTTTCTAATTTATTAGTACTGTATATTTCCTGTTACTTCTCTTATGTTTATCTTTAAAAACTTATTTCCTTTGCTCCTGTTTGGTCTTGGTGGCTTTTGTTTGTTTGTTTGTTTTGATTAATGTGTTAGATTATGGACCTCATACACTGATCCTCTAAGTTTATGGCAATTTTATCCTAACTCTGACTCTATTTTTGTGTAATTTTTTGGAGAGATTTCTTTGCTTTGGTCTACCTATTGTTGTGTTATTTTAAGATTTTTTAATTTTCATCTATATCCACTCTTTTTAGTACTCTGATTTCTTTATTTTTGTATTCTTGTTTCTTATTCTTGTTTTGGGTATATAATACTTTACTTTTTCTATCTTTATGAAATATTAATGATAAAGGTTTATTTTGTACATGTTATCATATTTCCTGATTTGTTTCCCTTTTCTGATAATTTTTTTTTTGTTTTCTTTATGATGTTTTGATTTACTTTTCTGCATTGCCTATCACTCATGTTTGAAGGATTTACCAAATGTTTTTGACTATTGGTTGTCTATTCATATTAATGATTGATGCACTAAACTGACAATTTCAGGAAGCTCTGTGTATGTGGTGAGAGGAGGAAGGATTGACTTCGGGATTCCCAAGAAGTGGTGGCATAGGGATGAAACAAACATTTTGCCATGCTCTTCCCTGTGGAGGTATAAGCTTACGTGCCTAATTTCAGGAAGCCACTATTTATAGCTCAGCATACTATTTGTCTTCCCCAGACGCCCTCTGGTTCAATTTCTTTAAAGAAATTGTGTTGGGCTTGGTTATGTGGGATTTGAAGGGGAGCTGGGGATTAAACATTATTTTATATAAACTTTAAAACAGTTCTCTAGGTTAATATCTTCACCAGTCCTCGTTGGACTATTTTGCATCTCCCACAAGTTAGGTCTTGACCACCATCTTCTTTCTGTTTGTCTTATAATCACTTTAATGGAAAAAAGATAAATGTGTGTGTTTAATCTATAATTTCTACCTAGCAGTGTCCCAATGGGAATTTTTCGCTACTGAATATTGTAGAGGAAATGCTTAGAAAAAACATGGTTATAACCTTTAGTCAAATGCTTTATGCTTATGAGAGTCAAGGAACAGGAGACTCGGATGACACTTTCATCTGTCTTCCTTTATCATGGATGGCAAGATGGAAATTATCATTTCATTCTTACCAATACAGAATATATATTACCTGTTATAATTAAATTTTACTGTGGCATGCAGACTCCATAAATCTTGAAACTAATGACTGATATTGACAAGAAAATCCAATAAAATAAGACTGAGATTCTGATGGCTCATATGAGTATTGGAAGCATCATAGTGAGGGGCCATCTAGCCCCTACTAGGCCATCTGTCACAGCTACATGAAGAATATTGTATTAGTTATCTATTGCTGCCTAACAAATCACGCTAAATCTTAAGTGTTTAAAATAAACAGAAAACATGTATTTTCTCTCACAGTTTCTGTGGGTCAGGAATGTAGGAGTGGTATGGAGAAGGTGCTGCTAGCTCCAAGTTTAATGTGGGATGCAGCTGGATATTAACTAGGGCTACAGTTATGTAAAGGCTTGACTATGGCTGGAGGTATGGCTTTCAAGGGAGCTCACTCACATGGCTGCCAAGTTGGTACGGGGCTCTGAACAGAAGGCCTCATTTCTCCCTGGGGACATTTTGAGTATCCCCACAACATGTATTTGTTTATCCCCTGGACATGTATCCGAAGAGAACAAAGCAAAAGTCCCAGTGGCCTTTAAGACTAGTCTTGGAAGTCATACGTTGTCACTTCTGACCAGACCTGATGGTGAGAGACTACCAAAGATGTCAATACCAGGAAATGAGGGTCTCTGGACAGTTTCTGGGAGGATGGTTACTATAGATGTGCACCCCATTTAGGGATATAAAAGATCGACCTGGCACTAATGGCAGGAGCAAAGGGGGTTAGGATTTCTGATAAGTACTATCAAAAAGAAAGAGAAAGAATGTGTATAAAGACTCGGAGCCAAAAGTGAATGGGATGCTGAACTATTTGATGTAGCTGAGGCTGTAGGGTAGGAATCATAGCAAGAAGTGAAACTGGAAAGGTTAACAGGAAGAGCTTGTGATGTTTTCCATTTCTCCAGAGAAATCAGATAAGTGTTCCAGGCATGGGAAAACTGTGATGGCCAAGGACAGAGGGATATGGAAGTTTAGGAGATGGTAGGAAGTGGTAGAAACATCAGAAAGTGTGTGTACCTTTCTGTATGTTATTTTCATTTTTGCTTTGTTTGGTTGTTATTAAAAGCTGATGGGCATTCCAAGGTTATAAGAGTCTTTAAAGAAATATTATATATGTATCAAATATTTAAGAACTACTTAAGACTTAAGAAATAAACCTGTGTAGGAATGTCATGATGCTGTTTAACAGGTGTGAACACATTTTATTGATAGTGAAATATGAAAGCTCTACTCCTCCAGCAGAGACATCACTTATTTTTTGCATATTAGTTATCTCAGTTATTGCTCTGAAAAATGAAATATCCACTGGAGTAGGAATATAAAGTGGAATAGAGAAGTCTGAAGTTCACAGGATCAGCTTTTTGTACTCTGATGAGATTTATAACACCGAGAGTATCCACCTCATGGAAATTTTTGGCCTGGTAAATCATATATTTGATTGTGCTACAGTCTCTCTCTCAATCTCTTTCTCTCTGTCTTTTTTCTCATATCTCTCTCTCTCTCTCTCTCACAAACACACACACAAATACACCCAAAGATACCTTGCAAAATTCACCTTACAAGATATTTTTCAAGTTGATATGTGGTTAAATGGAAAGTAAGTTAAGAAATGATCTGGTATGTTCTAATCAGTTATGTGAAGCATGCAGAGGAATCTTTACTACCTTCAAAACTTTCAGTCTTTCTCACATATCTCAATATTCCTATCCATTCTTATCAAATAGTGCTTTTTGTAAATGGAATGGAGGGCTGAGAAAAAGCAGTTAACTGAAGAGTTTTAGCTACAGTTCTGCCACTATGTAATAACTACCTCATGTACCATTGCTCAGTTATTGCTTATTCATTTTTAAATTCCCTTTCAGCTTCTGTGCCAATCTGTATTTCTATAATCTGAGCACCTTCTCAAGTATTTGCAGGTGAAGTCGTGATATTGTCCTATAGAAGAAAATACATGTGCGTGTATGAAGGCATACCATAATCACAAAATCATACAACATAGGTGGTCATTATCTATTTACAGGTGATTACCTGCTGTAAATATTTTGTTAAAGACTAGATTATACAGTTAGCATAGTTTGTAAAGAAGCAGTTTTTAATAAGGGAAAGGGCTTTTGATTTTAACTCAGATTTTATGACTGTAGGTTTTATAGGGGCATAGAGAAAGACCTTCTCCTCTCATAATGCAGGAAGCTTAAGATTCTATATGGGCCCATTTTTTTCTAAATATCTAATCCAAATTTGTCTTCTGTTCTTTTATTTTCCTTTCATATATTAACAGAAATTTTCATTATTAGATCAAAACCTTTAAGTAAACGGGCTGTCTATATTAAAATAAACACTGACAAAATTCTTATTCTCTGAAGAAAAAGAGAGAAGATATATGGAAATAGCTATTTTCACTTTAACAATATATCCTGAATTTGTTCATCTTCTTAGCTCTCTGGCATCATGATTTATATAACATGTAATTTTTGACGTGAGTTGAGGAAAATAAGATAGAACTTTTGAGACACTGTCCAAGGAGTAAAATTAAAGGCTAGTGACTTGATTGGGGGAGGTCAGAGCCTCTCAATACAGAAAAATATTATTGAGTAAAAAAGCAGAGGATCATTAATGATAAAATTTGACTACTTTACAGCTTTGCCTTGAACAGACCAATAATGTCAAAATATGAATGAGGAAAGATGGCTGAAGCAAGTCACCAAATAGCCTGGACTCCTCTCTTTGATCCTATATGAAAGTACTTTTACAACTGTGCTTTTCAAAACAAAATTTTCTAACATATGTCAAATTTAGAGATGCTATTTACGATGGGGCTATCAGAATTAATAAAATAATAACACAAATTTATTTTTAATAAAGTGTTGAAGAATTCATGTGCAGAAATACTGATTAATTTTAATTTAATCAAGGAGAGAATCAATCTTTGCATGAAGAGAATTTTCAGATTCATGACAAACTCTTTATAACTTCTGAGTTAACCAAGGAATCTACATAAGACTTTAGCAAGAAGATTTGGGATAGGCCGTCACAGGAATGCACAGCTGACTGTTAAAAATAAAGATCTCTTCGTTAGCACATGAACCAAAAGACATGTAGTTATCTGGAATGATTTATAGCATAATTGCAAAGAAAATCTGTAAAAAAAAAAAAAAAAGATAGACTTCTGGAAATATAGCCAAAGTTGATTCTAATAGATTTTTTTTCTGATTACATCAGAAACTAAACTAAATATTCTTTAAAAATTTAGGAAGTGCAAAAAGTACAGAAGAAGGAAATAAAAATCGCTCCTTATCTCATTCCTGAAAAACAATAAGTTTAACTATAATAGATGCTAACAGTTAAGCCATTTGTATTTTCTAAATTATTTATCTTTTTATATCTTTTTTCATATGCATGCACTTCTTTTTGCATTAAAACATTTTAAGCGATGGCTGACTATTATAACTATAATCCTATACCCTCAACACTTTAAAGCAGCTGTTCTCAACCTTCCTAATTGCTGCGCTGTTACAAATGGAACAAAGGGGTCTTGACCTACAGGTTGAGAACTGCTGCTTTAAAGTACTCTAGACCTGATTGTTAGAACCTACAAATGCAGCATGATTAACATTACCTAAAAATATTTCTGCTATTAATAATCTATTTCTGAGAAAGTTATTACATGTCTGATATGTGTATATGTGTATACAGGCCCTATAAACTGGTGTTTTAGTTCATTTCCAAAGTTTGTCAATATTTATCTTTTCAAAACAACAACTCTTAAGTCTTATTAATATTTTCAGTCGTTTTTCTGGTTTATATTTCATTTATTTATGTTCTGATCTTTATTACTCCTTTTCTTTTGCTGATTTATTTGAGACCTTCCTTTTTTATTCTTCCTGTAGGTGCTTGTCACTATCAACTGTCCTCTGTTTTTGCTTCATCCTATAACTTTTGCCATGTTGTGTTTCCATTTTCATTTGTCTCAAAATATTTTTTAACTTCTCTTTTGATTTATTCTTTGACTTGTTGGCTGTTCGGGGATATATTAATTTCCATATACAGCGGAACGTCTGTAATTGGCCACATCCCTATTTTGACCACCTCCTTAAGTTGACCTAACTGTCATAGATGGGTTGGATGTGCACCGCGTGTACATATCAGTATCCTAGTCCTGCTTCCTTATGTTGAGCACTGTGTGTTGACCAGTCTGTTACAGTCTCTTGGGTGGTCAACTTATAGAGATTCTACTGTATTTATAAAATTTCCAATATTGTTCCTGATTTTGGTTTTGAGTTTCATACCATGATGTTGGTAAAGATACTTGGTAGGATTTCAGTCTTAGGAAATTTGTTAGTGCTTGTTTTGTTGTCTCACTCATGATTTATCCTGGAGAATATTTCATGTGCAATTATGAAGAGTGTGTACTCTTCTGTTTCATATTTAGAATGTGTATGTCAGGTTCATTTGGTCTATAGTGTGACTCCCGTTCTGCTCATTTGTAATAAATTTCCTGTCTAGATGATACATTCCTTGTTGAAAGTGAAGTATTGATGTCCTTTACTATTATTATATTTCTATTGACTTTTCCCTTCAGTTCTGTTAATATTTGCTTATTTGCTTTGTATTGTATATTTAGGTGCTCTGATGTTAGGTGAACATTTGTTTATAATTCTTAACTTTTCTTGATAAATCAATACCTCTATAATTACATAATGACTTTTTTTATCTTTTATTTTGTTTTTTGACTTAGAAACCATTCTGTCTGATATAACCATAGCTACCTCCAATTTATTTGTCTTTCATTCACATAGTATATCTTTTTCCATCCTATCATTTCTAACTTATGTATATTCATAAAGCTAAAGTGAGGCTTTTGTAGGCAGCATATTGTTCTGCCTTGGGATATTGCTTTTGTTTGATTGTTTTGTTCACTGGATCACTGTTTTTTGATGTGAGAATTTACTTCATTTACATTTGAAATAGTTATGTATAAATAAAGACTAATTGTCATTTTATTGTCTATAATACATTTTCTTTATTACCTTCTTTCTCTCTTGCTGTCTTGCATTGTGATTTGAAATTTTTTGTTGTAATATGCTTTGATTTATTTTTCATTTTTCTTCATATATTTACTGCATTTTTTCTTTGTAATTGCTATGAGATTTAGATATAACATTGTTATAATAGTCTATTTGAGGCTGAAAACAACCTTAACTGCACATAATACTACCATTTAACTTCTCTCTGTATTCTATGTTTTTTTAATGTCACATGTGCATCTATTAAAATTATTGTAGCTGTAGTCATTTTTAAATACTTTTATCTTTTAACTTTTGTGCCAAAGTTAAAGGGATTTATGCATCACTATTACAGTTTTAAAATATTCTAAATTTGACTATATTATTATTTTCATGTGAGTTTTATACTTTCACATGTTTTTAGTTAGTGTCCTTTTATTTCCACTCAAAGAACTCCCTTTAGTATTTCTTGTAAAATTAGTCTAGTAGTGGTGAACTTTTTTGCCTTTTATTTCTCCTTCATTTCTGAAGGACAGCTCTGCTGGGCACAGCAGTTGTTTTCTTTTAACACTTTGACTATATTATTTCATTCCCTTCCGGCAATGTTTTTGCTGAGATATTTACTGATGGTCTTGAAGGTAAGATCCCTTGTTTGTGATTATTTTCTCTTGCTGCCTTCACAATTCTCCCTTTTTCTTTGACTTTTGATGCTTGTATTACAATGTGTCTCAGTAAATATCTCCTTATGTTTAACCTGTTTAGGGGCACCTTTAGCATCTTGAATCTAGATATTCATTTTCTCAAATGGAAATATTTAGAAAATTTTCTTCCATTATTTCTTTAAATAATCTTCTACTTCTTTCTTCTTTCCCCTCCACCTTGGATTTAAATTATGCTTACACTGGTCACTTGGTAGCAGCTCCCGTAAGTCCTTATAGACTTTCTTCATTCTTTTTTATTGAGTTTCATTTATTTACTTCTTTGCCCGGCTAGTTTCAAGTAACTCATCTTTGAACTTGCTGACTCTTTCTTATTTTTCAACACATCTACTGTTGAAGTTCTCAATGGAATTTTTTCTACTCAGTTATTATATTCTTTAGCTACATAATTTGATTAGTTTTATTCTTTGTGTTGCTATATCTTTCTTGATTTTTTATGTATTGTTTTTGTGATTTTATTTAGTTATCTGTTGTCTCTTGTAGTAACTGAAATTTTAAAGATAAAATAGCTTCTTATGCTAAAGATTATTTTTGTATTCATTGTCAGGTAATTAATAATTCTCAATTTCTTTAGTACCAGTTACTGGTATTTATTTTGATCCTTTGCTGGTATTATGTTTCCCTGGTTATCCATGATCCTCTTTATGGCCTTGAGTCAGTATCTACACATTTGAAGAGTAAACATCTCTGTAAATCTTCGCAGACTAACTTTGGGAGGGAAAGCCCTTTGACAATGGTCCCATCTACAGATTCTGGGAGGGCTAACTGGCAGAGTCCATACATAGGCTTTGCTTGAGTTTTTGGGCAGTTTGACTAGTGCCAGGTCAGTAGGCAGATAGGTACACAGGAAACACTCTAGTGCCCTAGTTTGCAGGGGCAGGCCTGGAGCCCGGGTCCACGGGGTAGGCCTGAAGCTTGGAGTTTATGAAAGTTCTGATGCCTGAGTATTAGGGGTCTTGCTTGGAATTTGGATCCATTAGGGAAAGCCTGGCAGTAGGGTCCTTTGTGATGGGTTTGGAGCCTGAGTCCATGGGAGCTGACATGTAGTCTGGTCCATAGGACTTGACTGGGTGATGGGCTAGGCTTGAACCTTGAGCTCATAGAAGCACAATTGACACTGGGCAGGCCTGGGACCTGAGTCCATGAAGATTTATATGGTCTTGAGTCCACAGCACTGGCCAGGTGCCAGGGTCCACTAGCATGACTCTGGTGTATGGGTCCAAGGGGACGGGCCTAAAGCCCAGATCCACAGGAGCAGACCTTGATTCTGGGGCCCTAGGGACAAGCCTAGAGCCAAGGCCACAAGAACTACCACAAAAAAAGCCAGTCTGGCACTAGATTGGATCTGGAGCTTATGTCCATGGTGCTGGTTTGGCGCATGTGACCTTGGGAGCTAAACTGGTACTGAGGTGGTCCGGGAGTCTGGGGATGCAATGCCTGGTCTTGTTCTGGGGGAATATCCTTCTCCTTAGGTTCACTAGGATAGGTCTGTTGCTGGGGTTCATGGCAGTTAGGGGTTCACTTCACTTTCTTCTTCCACTTGGAGGGTATCTCTCTTTAAACTGCATGAACTTTAGGGAGAAGTCATATGAAACTGTCCTTCATTCCCTCTTCTATGTATTTGTTTTTATTAGCCCCACTCAGGTACCATAATTTTTCACGTAGAGTCCTTGGTTCTTGTGAAAGTATTTTTATATGTGGATGATTGTTCAGATATATGTTTCAGTGGAGGAGCAAGGCCATTAACCCCTATTTTGCCATTTTGATAATGTCACTTCAGAAGGATATCTCCCTTGAGTCTTACAATCTTAAAGTCTTCCTGTCCTTTATTCCAACTGTTGGATTATGTGTTCAGAGAGAGTTCATTCCTTTTACAACAATTAGGTAGAATAACTATTTCAATTGAACCAAACATACATTGTTTTTAATTTCTCCTTGGTACAAAGTTTTCTCTCTGATAATCTCAGACATTTCAAAGATAAAGATTTACTGTCATCCTGTAACTACTAGTGAAGGGATCTTCCCACATAAATAATGATATTAAAATATGATAGTAGAAGAAAGAGCAGAGAAAAGCTCCTTAACTCAAAAGAAGAGAGTAGGAAAAATTAGACCCACAAAATCATCTAAACTTCTCAACTCTGGCTACAAAGTCAGACAATTAAGTTGTGAATTCATACTAGAAATAGTGTTACATACCTCATTGCTAATTACCACTACAGTCACCTTCAAAGAATTCCCCTTGGGAAGCTTCATACTGATGCCAGCATCTAGTCCAGTCTTCAAAACACTTTTTCTATGATGAGTTTGTGAACTTAATTGCCTGACCTCATCAGATGACAGCTTCAATGACCATTCCAGAAAAATGAGTTCCAATATTGCTTTGGAAGGTGGACTAGGCACCAGAATCAGTGTATAGCTTCCCAAGGTGAGTACTTTGAGGATGACCGTGGTGATAATAAGCAACGAGGTATATAGCACTTTATCTAGTATGATTATGCAAACTTAACTTTCTGATCTCACATATTAGCTTGGGATATTTTTCTTAAATATGACTACTATAGAATAGCTAGTGCTATTATTTCTATGTTGCTTTTTTTCTAGCAGACCATGTAGAAAATAGGCCTGAGTACTGATTAATATCATGTAAGACAAGGGTTCTGACAAATGTGGTTGGTTAAGAAAATAAAACAATATAATTCAAAACATTTTTCAATTTATTGTCCAATGATGACTTGATTTAGGTGAACTGATAAACAATACAAGCTGGTAAAATAACAGATCTTTTAACTAGAAACCGCTCATATTAAAAATAGGAGTCAAATTTTAAATAGTAAATGGACTCCTATTGACCCACTGCATGAAAAGAAGGTTCACCCTTATCTGTTTTGTTTTTCTTGTATCTTACTATCTTGTCACATTGCCAGCTATGGAGCAAGACTTCAGAGCTCAGGGCTTATTTCTGGCATGTTCAATGACATTCTATAGGCCCACATGGCTCCCAATAAATAATAAAACAGAAGACATTTCTGGATACCCAATGAAACATTTGCTTTGGTGTAGACTGAGCTATGTTATTATAACTTTTGTCTGTGAAAATAAAAAGCTTACAAGAGAACCTAACTGATGTTCCTCAACAGGGAGCAACCCCACCCAACACATTGAATAATTAATATAAAGCTATATACAGGCAGCTTTCAGGGAAACATTGATGAACGAGATCTCTGTCTTTATACCATATAATGTTACAGTTTTTACAACACATTACTAAAAAATGTTATACTTGATGAAGTCATTCAAAATTTCTGCCAAGTCTATCAGCTTCCTTGAATTCTCCACATATATTTCAATAGTAAGTCTCCTATTTTCCCAGAACAGCAAAATTCTAAGGCAAAGAGGACAGTGAAGTTGAAGGGATTCAAATACTCAGGGACGATACAGAGCAAAGCAAAGGAAATGTATTAATATTCTGCACCCACTTTAAAAAATCCACCATTAATAGAAAGCAAATATAAATCTTGAATTGGCTCTTTAGGTAAATTTAAAACCAAAGGATGCTATTGTGTGTATTTGTGCTCATTATGGCACTAAATGTTTGGCATGTACAATGACTGTAGTGGATAAAGAATAAAATCACTCTGACCCCAAATCACCTTGTTCTTACAGAAAATTATGTACTCTTTGAGCCAAAATTTTTTGAAAAAATTATTCATGTAAAACTCAAAGGTAGAAACTGCTTCTACATGCTCAACAGCATGACCCTAACAGGTATGTCTAGATCTCAATCCTAGACATAGGATTACCGTTATTAGAGGTTCCTTTCTTAGAAGAGATATCATTATCGGAACTGTGGAGATGAGCTTATCTTCATAGCACCTCAGACGAATTCCACTGATTTCTCATTGAAGGAAAAGGTGTAATGAAAGAGATATTGAGAAATAACAATGAATGATGTCTGTGAAAACTGGCCAAGCTATAAACTTGTTAACATACTAAATTCTTATTTTTATAAATTAGTAAAATTGCTTAATATTAGTGCAGTGTTTTATATTTTATTTACCTTTTACATCAAATCAACCTTCTTCAACATAAAGGAGGTAGGATAGATATTATCTTTTAAATGACAAGAACAGTGTATTCAAGAAATTAGTGACTTCTTCAGGTTCTATAAGACTAGAATTCAAATGTCTCATCTCATAGTTCAGGCATCTTCCCCAGCTAGCAAGGGTAGAATGAAGAAGCTGTCATAACAAATTTAATTAAATGGGCAGCATACCTACCATTACACGCTAAGTATAATATACTAGCCTCTTTGCTAACATAACCCTGTACCATTCCACCATTTCATGAAAATAAATATAGAAGTATGTGTTTATTAAGCATGTGATATGTTCTAAGCATTGTTCCAAGTGCTTTGCAAATAATTTCCTTGGATAACTCTAAGCCCAAGTGTTGTGTCTTTATAGTAAAGAGTTCAGAATCAGAGGCGGTGCCTGTGGCTCAAAGGGGTAGGGCGCCAGCCCCATATGCTGGAGGTGGTGGGTACAAACCCAGCCCAGGCCAAAAAAAAAAAAGAGTTTAGAATCAGAGATCTGATTGAGACATTTAAAAGAGAATGCAAGATTATGAGTTTACATGAGTGACTTGAAATTCCAAATAGAAATTTAATAAGAAGATAAAAATCCACCTCCTTTCTGAAAGCAAAAATTTAAATCAGTACATTTTCTTCACTTAGCTCATGCTTATAAATGAATATTCTCAGGCCACCTTCACCTGTGACAGTCAAAATTTCCTAATTGGATAAAGCTGGTGTTCATATATGGATTCTATGTCACCATAGAATAGTAGCTTCATCCCTCCGTGGCCAATGATTTACTATCTCATTCTTATTTTTTCTTAAAACTATCAAAATAGAATGGATGCCTAAGATCTTCAATTACTTAATGTCCCCCACTATAACAAGACAGTTGAAATTTTGCCTGCTTTGCCTATTATGGAATCATCAGTACCTAAATTATTCATTCGTTATACATCATTGAGATGCAGCTAAATAAATATTTGTGGAATGAATGAATATTTTGTTTATCAAGTAGTTATTCTCAGAGATGATAAGACCAAAGAAAGCATTGGATTATTTATCTGTTTGTATTTTTGATGTATACCTGAATTGATTGGTGTTGAAGAATTTAATGAGATATAAACTTATCTAGTCAGAATTGCTATTATTAAATATTATAAAGTTGCAAATGTTGACAAGAATGCAGAGACAAGGGAACTCTTATACCCTGTTGGTGGGAATGTATGTAGCACAACCAGGATAGAAAACAATATTTTTCATAAAAGCAAAAACAGAACTACCATTCAATCCAACAATCACACTGCTGGGTGTTCACCTAAAATAAAACAAATCACTATATTAAAAGGATATCTGCACTCAGATGTTTATCACAGTACTATTCACAATAACAATATGGAAACAACCTAAGTGTTCATTGACTAGATAAAGGAAACGGGGTATATACACATGATAGAATAGTATTTAACCACAAAAAGGAATTAAATCATGTTTCTTGTGGCACCACAAATGGAACTGGAGGCCATTAATTTAAGTAAACAAGTCAGACACAGAAATACTAACATCGCATGTTCTTGTTCACAAATGGAAGTTTAATCATATGTACACATGATGTAGAGTGTGGAGAGATAGAATCTCACAGAGGGGTGGAAGATGAAAAAATACTTAATGGAAACAATGTACTTTATTTGGGTGGTGGAAAGCCTAAAAGCCCTGACTTCACCACACTATAATATGCACATGTCATAAAACTGCATGTGTACCCTGTACATTTATACAAATAAGAAAAAAAAAAGGAAAAAAGGAAATGTTGGTAACAACAAAAAATTCTATATTGTACTAACACTAACCATTTACAAAGCATTTATGAGAGATACTTCCCTAGTGTCAAAATGTTCAAATTTAGGTGTAGCTCGGTTATCCCACTGCCTTCATATTCCCTAGTACATGTAGGTGTGGTGGTCTAGCTAATCTTCTGGTCTGCCTCCTCTTGTGTTACATATGGCCCACCCCACTCCCATGACGCCACTCTCCAATATAGCAACAGCAGAGCTAGAAATAGGACCATCTTCTTTATTTTTTTCTTTATTATCTGTAGTGTCATGACCTTGTAAAATTGTTCTTAAAGATTATTCCTGACTTATTTATGGCATTCTTTTTTAGTGAGAATCAAATTAGATAATTAATGAGTTATACTTTGAATAGTAAACTGTGAGACATTTAATCCTTTGCAGTTCCATAAGTATGTAGAGAATTTGATTAAAACTAAATAGGATTTTAAGCATCTCTACTCATTGGGCAACGCACTGAAATATTTTCTGTAGTTACATTGTTACCTTCTAACCACTACTGTCCCGTGTTCAGTATAATACATGCTTTTACTGTTCCCCACACTGCACAGTCTAAAATTTAAAACAGGGATTCCTCTTTAGGATTAAATGCTATCATACTGGAGACACAATTTTCTTCTATAGTCAGCAATAATCACTGCTATAACTGACAGTCATAAAGAGTGCCAACTCATCCCTGCCTGACAAACTGGTAAATAATAATCTAAGACAGGAAAGGTTTCCCAGACGAGGTGGAAGGGATGTGCCGAATAGTTTAGGACCAAAAGGAATTCCTATGATAGGTTAGGTTGCCATTAGCAGTGATGAGTTGGTTCCGAGCAGCTCTAATACAATGGCAAAACCTTGGGCATCTGAGTGGATACATATAGAAAAATTGCCGGACTTAATTTTAAATTCTTTTTTTTTGGTTTTTTTTTTTTGGCCGGGGCTGGGTTTGAACCCACCACCT
The DNA here is from genome assembly GCF_027406575.1 of Nycticebus coucang. Classification (NCBI taxonomy): domain Eukaryota; kingdom Metazoa; phylum Chordata; class Mammalia; order Primates; family Lorisidae; genus Nycticebus; species Nycticebus coucang. The sequence goes on along the minus strand of NC_069787.1, from coordinate 79,781,201 downwards.
CCGGCATATGGGACCGGCGCCCTACTCCTTGAGCCACAGGCGCCACCCTAATTTTAAATTCTAACTTGGGCAAACCAAATCTCCATTTGGATTAAACTTCTGAAATGGTCTGTGTGCAGTTAGGCATGTGGAAAATTTGAAGATATTTCTTACCAATTTTCATTGGGACAGCAGTTCATAAATGCCATCATTTAGAAGGAAAAAAAAAAGCATTGGAGACACAATAAATTTGTTGAGGATCTCTCACTGATCGAACTGCTCTTAGAATCTTAGTCATTAAATGTCATGCTCATGATTTTATTTACAACAATAAAGGCTGGCATAGCCCAGGCTGAATGCAGAGTTATCTATTTAAAAATCTTTATGAGGACTCTTGCCATTTTCCAGTTCCACCTGTTTAAACTGTGTTCCCCTTTCCCTCCTCTTCATTTCAGCCAGTACATCCAACACTGAAGATAGGAAAATGAACTTGTAATGAAGCCCATGAACCCCAGTGAGCACCAGCTGTCTCTAGAGAGTGTTTGAAAGAAAACTATGCAAGCTTTAAATTGTTCCTCAGAATTTAATTATTGAAAAGCACTTGGAAATCTTGGTTTTGGCATGCTATATACTCCTCAATGCATTTTTATGACTTCACACAAAAGCTATTCTCAGAAACTGAGCAAAGACATTAAGATAGGTCTACATAATGATTTTTTTTGTGTGTCGTTCTATTTAAGAAGTGTTTATTGAGAACTCAATAGGTCCAGAGACTGCTATATAAAGGTAGATCAAATTTTTCATGTCATCAAGGATTTAACAATTAAAAACAAACACCAAATAATTATGACATATGAAGTATATGCTATATCGGTTATTGAACAGAATATGTTGTTTTGAAAAAAAAAGCGACTAAGTGGTATTGGCATTTGTTTGTTCACCTCCACCTGTAAAAAAGAAGACACTGTTGTGGTTCTAACATCCAGTGAATGGAGCTAATATTAGATTTGGATAGACTAGGGTAGAAGGAGGCAATGGAGTGAAATTTGTGAGTAGGGATTTTGGAAAGGTCATGATATGAAATGAGAGCTTCTTGAAAGAACTAAGCTCTGAGGAGGAAAATTCAGCCAGTTGAACATCTGGCACCTAATGCTCTCCATGGTGGGATGGCAAAAGGACAGATATGGTGCAGGGTTTCTGGTCATTAATGTGTACCAATTAGAGGCACAGATGGTCGACACTATACCAGACCAGAAGTAGGCTTTTCTCTTTCACCAGCATTGAAGATCAAGTTTCTTATATATCTCATGGTAGGTGGAAGAAGACCTTCACAATAAGATTGAATACTCTACCATTAGGATGACAGGGTGCTCTGTATAGATTAAATATGATTAGAAGAAAAAATTAAAAGACATTTCTTATACTCAGAATTTGGAGCTATATCTATTATACTTATATATAACTTGTGGGAATATAGTACATGGAACAATTAGCAAGGAATGTGGGAATAGAGAGGAAGCTATAGAGGCCAGCATTGCCATATGCAATCTCTATATCATATTCTAAAATAGCCAATTGTTGTCTTGTCTCCCAGGGTATTAGCACTAGCACTCATCCAAATCCTGAGTCACGGTTCACAAGATTGGCTAGTTACTTTTAGCTAGAACATTTATCTGAGAAAAATATAAATTTTCTTATACATAAAAATAACAAGACTTACTTGTAGTAGCTTGAGCGGTCTCCTGCGATTTCCTTCCCTAAGGACGAGATTGGAACAGATGACTCCAAGAGGTCGTATAGAGCTCAAAAGCAGAAGAAAATTTTGTGACATCTATATCGTATAAATCTGAACATTTTTTTAGCAACTTTTATGATTTTGCATAGGACCAGCTGTCAAAAGATGCTTTCACAGCCTTCATATGTGTTTATGGAAACTTCCCAGCAGTATGAGTTAAGAACACAGAAATTCAGCCATTCTTTCCTATGTCAGCAATTCATCTGTGCCATCACACAGACATATTTGCAATTTACTTGCTATTTGACATCTTCCTGTCACCCTGACTTGTTCATCCTCAACATCCCTGAAGTCTCAGGAGTGTATGGACTTCCCTTCTAACTTTGTCATTAAACTTTTGATGAAATTTGTCCAGTGAACCAGTTAGGAATTCTTGGTTTCCAGCAATAGAAACACACCTTTAGTGCATTTAAACAAAATGAAATCCTTTAGAAGAATATCACTGGCTCCTTGAATTGATAAAGATAAAAGAAGCAATGCAGAAAGTCCCAAATGGTCAGGACACATTCACAGAAACAAAGTGGACACCTGACATTTCAGTCATTTTCTTCCCCTAAGTTTCAAATTTCAAAAAAGAAATGCTAACTGACCCACCTTCAGTAATATTCTCACCCTTTTGCTAGGACAAGGTCCCTATAATTATTGACTTCAGATTGATTCTAAATCATACAAGTTATTTTTTGAAACAAAATTTAGGGTATAGATTGAAAGAGAAATTGATGGCAGGCATTACGAGCCAAAATACAATCTTAATCCTCCCAGCCAACTGAATGGACCCCCTCTTGGCCAAGGGGATCCCAGAAAAAACTGGCCGTGAGGAGAAAGGGATCAGATACACCTTGTCCTGCACCCTCCTTTTTAGAGTTACTTTTTGTAATAGTAAGATACTAAATCATTAACGGGCCCAAGGCCATAGGAAACAATGCTTAAACCATACCCGCTGGCTACCAATTTACTTTCAGATCAATTGTCTGGTGGTTTCTCACTGATAAACAAGTTATCTCAAAGCATCCCAAGCCTTTAATGAAAGCTTCATTTCTTTAGCTAATTACAAATTCAAAACTCTTTAAATCCACCTGTTATCTGTAAGCAGCACCATCCTTCAAGATATTCCACTTTTTTGGCCAAACCAATGTATGCCTTCCACATGCTGACTTATAATATTATATGTAATTCCTGTCTTCACAAATGTATGATACAAATCTGTAACCCTGCTATTGCTGTTGTCAAAAATTACAGGGCAGTTTTGATCTAGGTCCAGTTGCTGGTCACACAAAGATCCAATTATTGAGACTGCGAGGATTGCCAAGGGAAAAAGGAATTTAATACAACAGATGTCTTGTCAGGGGAGCAGAAGAAACTTCCTCAAATCTACCTCCCCAGTTAATGGAAATAATGGGCTTTCAAAGTGGAGGCCACGTGCCTTGGGGCATGCTGTGGTGTAGCTAAAAAGGGGGTAGGTGCATTGGGGCAGATTGTGCATTGATGGTGAATCTTGTTAGAAAGTCTGCCCAGAGCCTTCAGAATCTCCCTGAGCAATACGTCTTGCAGAAAATCTACTATTTCTGGGAAACAACTCAGAAAATGTCAAGTAGTTAGTTAAGGGAAAGAATTTTCAGAAACATTTAGGGGTCATTGAAATTCATTCATTGGGCTGGTTACACAAAGGGGACAAACCTCTTTGAATTATTTTACAGAAGATGGGTTTTTTTCCATTAACACCATGAGAAAATAACTACGCAGCTTGTATCTTCATGGCCTTGGTCCATGCCAGGCACTGCTGTTCCTGCACCCTCTGGTCTGCTGTCTGCCATACCCTGCTCAGCTCATTGCTATTGACACAGTTGATAAGGCTCAGGTTCTTCCATTGTGTTCTACACTCTTTATCATAAGATTGTTATAATAATAAAACAAGACAATGTAGGCCAGTGACATAATACACTGTGCTTTGAACTTGGAAATAATGTAATAAATATTAGATGCTATCTGAAGTGATGAACTCAAATGAAATCTCTTCTTGAGGTCTTCTAATTTTTACATTGTGCTAGAAGGATCTTTGTGGGTGCCATTGGAGGCAATCTACTAGATCAGGGAAATCTTCCCTCCCTAAAGGTCCCATGATTGTGACAATTCAAAGTGACTGAGGCAAAGATCTCAATCAGTGAAGGTTTATTAAGCAAAAAGTTAAGGATGTAGCTGGGTAAAACATAAGCCAGAGATGCATGTGTGACTTTTTTTTTTTTTCCAGAGAGTAATATGGGAAGAGAAAGGAGGACTGAAGGAAGAACCAATTATTGATATATAGATGTCCCTAGGTAGGTGGAAGAATGACTAATCTTGTCTCCTCTTTGTCTTGCACCCAGGAAGATAAAATTATAAGCAATGTGATTGGTGTGGAATTGAACAGACTTTAGCTTTACAAGCTATACTTACCCTACAGGCCTAAAGTTAAAATTTGCATGTCTTGTTTGTGAGAGACCAGTGTAAGGATGGTTGGTGATTATAGTGAAATAACAGAAAAATTATTAACTCATAATTTTTAGTAAGGATTAAATTAATCTCTTTCTCTGCCTACTTTCTTATCTTTGCTACCAGCCCCTCCTCACCCTACCCCCAGTTCCCTTTTCATGAACCAATGAGGAGCCCAACAGACCTAAAGGAAATGTGAATCCTCTTTACATTTCCTGAGCTCTCTGTATTTCAGAATTTGTTCCCTTAGCCCCAAGTATATCCTGAGTGTCCAGGACAAACAATGGGATATGTGTTCAACCTTACCAGAAGAAAAGTGGATGGACCATTGTCTGTAATACCCTGTAATTTTGGCTGCAGTTACCTCTTTTGTCTCCCTTAAATTCAGCTAACAGCCTGGCCTTAAGTACCGGTATACTTCCTTTCTTTCTTTGAGATGCCACACCTTTTCTCATTCCGTTTCTCTTTCTTTCCCTTCTCTTTCCCTCCACCTCTCTTTCTCTCTCCCCCACTCTTTCTCTCTCTCATTCTAAAATATAAAATGAATGTATACTTTTGCATCCTAATCTTGGCCTAGAGAAATTCTTTTCTTGTCCTGTGTGGAGCGCCTACTCAGCATTGCTACCCTAACAACCAGAGAATTCATTTATGACAATCTGTGGGGTTAGTCCTTGTAGATGCCTGGGTCCTTCTACATTTTTGTCGTGATCCAGCTAATGTGTAATGTTAGTAACAGCTATTCATTTTAAAGGATGTGTTGCATGATTTTGACACTAGGCTCAACCTTCTCTTTTGCATAAGAGGTAGGGGAGGGTTTTTTTAATTTTAATCCTGAGATTTTTAATTTTCATGATGGCTATTTCCCCCTCTCAGATCCAGTCTTACTAGCCATGTGAGTTCTTTTTAAGGGCAAGAATACTTGTCTCTGTGTCAGGTTAAAGGGAAACCATTTCAAAAATTTGTTAGACTGTGCCAAAGCCAGATTATTTAGGCACAAAAAGAAAGTTTAGAAAAATATGAATCCTCCAAACTTTTCCTATGAAGCAAATGTCACCTTAATACCAAAACTAGGAAAGGTTTCCACAAGGAAAGAAAACTACAGACCAATATTATTAATGAATATTGATGCAAAATACTTAATCTTAGCAAATAGAATTCAACTACACATCAAAACCATAATACATCACAATCAAGAAAGCTTCACCCCAGGGATGCAAGGCTAGTGCAACATATATAAATCTAAATGTAATTCACCACATGAACAGAAGTGAAAACAAAGACAATAAACTGATTGAAGCCATCTACAGCAAACCCACAGCCAATATCATTATTAAATGCAGAAAAACTAAAAGCATTTCCACTTAGAAATGGAGTTAGAAAAGGATGTCCACTATTGCTACTATTATTCAATATAGTTCTAGAAGTCCTTGCAATGCATTTGGGCAAGAGAAGGATATCAAGGATATCTACATGGGGAAAGAGAAGAGCAAACCATCTGTCTTTGCTGGCAATATTATCTTATACTTAGAAAATCCCAGAGACTCAACCACAAGACTCCAGGAAGTGGTTAAGAACTATAGCAATGTCTTGGGATATAAAATCAATGTTCACAAATCATTAGCCTTTACATACACCAACAATAGGCAAGCTGAAAATCAACTAAAAGATATGATATCCTTCACGATAGCACCAAAGAAAATTAAATACCTTGGAACTTACAATAAAAGCTGTGGAGCATCTCCATAGAGAGAACTATGAAACACTGAGAAATGAGATTGCAGAGGTTGTTAACAGATGGAACAATATAACATGCTCATGTCTGGGAAGAATCATTGTTAAAATGTCTGTAGTACCCATAGTAATCTATAGATTCAATGCATTTGCTATTAAAATGCCAATGTCATACCTTGAAGAACTTGAAAAACATACTTCTATGTTTTGTATGGAACTAGGAAAAAAAAAAAAAAAAACAAGAATAGCCAATGCAATTCTATGAAATAAGAACAAATCTGGAAGCATCATGTTACCAGACTTCAGGTTATACTGTGAGTCTACAGTGATCAAAACATCATGGTATTGGCATAAAATTCGAGATACAAATCTATGGAATAGATCTGATTTTGGTAAAGCAAACAAAAGCATACACTGAGGAAAAGAACCCCCCTTCAATAAATGGTGTTGGGAGAACTGGTTAAAAGCTGAAACAGGACCCACATCTCTTGTCACATACAAAAATTAAGTCATGATAGATAAAAGATTTAAATGTAAAACATGAGACTATAAAAAATTCTAGAAGAAAGTGTGGGAAAAACTCTTAAAGATATCACAATGATGACAAAAATAAATCAAGTCTTGTGCAGCTGTGGGCACAATCTGCAAAACAAAGAGAAAACCTTCAGAATGGGAGAGGGTATTTGCATGCTAGAAATTAAAAAAAGGGCTAGTAACCAGAGTCTATGGAGAACTTAAGTAAATCAACAATGACAACAACAAAAAAAGGGTAAATAACCCCATTAAAATTTGGGCAAGAGATATAAACAGAATCTTTTCTTATGACAAATGGCCAACAAACTCATGAAAAAAAAAAAAAAAACACACACATTGTCTCTAATTATAAGAGAAATGCAAATCAAAACCACTGTGAGCTATCACCCAACCCCAGTGAGAATGGCCCATATCACAAGGTCCTCAAAGAACAAAAAGTAGACTTTCCATTTGATCCTGCAATCTCATTACTAGGTAGCCACTCAAAAGAAAAAAAAAAAAAGTCATTTTACCATAAGGACATATGCACCCAAATGTTTATAGCAGCCCAATGTACAATTGCAAGGATGTGGAAACCTTTCAAGTATCCATCAACCAATGAATAGATAGTAAACTGTGGTGTATATATATATACCATACTATTCAGCCATTAAGAATTATGGAGATTCTGTATCCTTTGTTACAATGTGATGTATTTGAAGAACTCTCTCCTAAGTATAGTAAGTATCACAAGAGTGGAAAAACAAGCATCACATGTACTTAATGCTAATTTGAAACTTGTAGAGTAACAAAGTTCTCACATGGGAGAAACTCAGTGAAATCTAGAAGGGAAGAGGTGGAGGGGGCCAAGTGGGTCCTTCCCAGTGGGAACAAGTTGCAGGTGTGTCATATATTTCTTGTGTGAAGGACACAACCACAACGTAAACGTTACCTTACAAATGCAAACAATGGAATCTAATTAAATACACTTGCTCATCTTAATTGGAAATAAGGAAGTAAATTTAAAAATGACATTGTAGGGCCTCACCTGTGGCTCAATGGCGTAGGGTGCCAGCCCCATATGCCGGAGGTGGCCGGTTCAAACCCAGCCCTGGCCAAAAACTGCAAAAAAAAAAAAAAAAAAGACACTGTAGGACAGTGCCTGTGGCTCAAAGGCTCAAAGGAGTAGGGCGCTGGCCCCATATACTGGAGGTGGCGGGTTCAAACCCAGCCCCAACCATAAACTGCAAAAAAAAAAAAAAAAAAAAAGACACTGTAATAAATTAAAGTAATCAAACTTCACCTCTATACATATTTCTACCTTTCCTAAAAACAAGTTTTTACAAATAATTCACTGGAAGGGTTTCTTTCATTCAGTAACCTTTCATTTTTGAAAAGTTTTAATTTAGATTTTTTTTTCTCCCAAGATCTCACCTAAACTACTCTTTTAAGAGCAACTGTAACTTCCATGTTCAAAATCACTTGATTCTTCTCTATTCCCACCTTACTCCGCTTCTCAGCTGCATGTCACTGAGCTGAGTATACGCTAGCCTTTTTAAAGTGGTCATCTACCTTTTTGGGCAACTCCTTTTTCACTCACCTTATAAATTTCTCATTCTTTCCCTCTTTATATTCTGATTTCTTGGTTTTGATGTGAGGGCCTCTTCTCTTTGCTTTGAAATTTCAGATATTCCTAAGGCTTTTAAATGTTACCCATGTGTGGACCACAACAGGAAGAATACTTTTATATCAAGCCTGGTCTCTATATACCAGAGGGTTTTTTTCTTTTAATTAAACTGCTATTTGATTTCTTTATTTGGAAGTCACACCTGTATCTCGAATTAAGTGATCCAAAATGGAAATCTTAATTTTCCCATTTCTAAATTTTCCCATCTAATTAAATGGCATCAACAAATACTCTGTTGATTAAGCCAGAAACTTAGCACCATCCTAGAGTCATCTTTTTCTTGCATCCCCAATCTATTACATCACTAAGGCCTGCCAATTTTTCATACAAAGATATTGCAAATATACTCATTTTTCTCCTTTGCTATTGCCAGTAATTTAATATAAGGAAGTCTCATCTCTTTCCTGGTATATCAGGCATAAAGAGGAATACACATACACACACACAGTATATATATGTGTGTGTGTGTGTATATATGTATACTGGATATATATATATATATGTATTTATCACATGCAAGTCTTTGGCAAAATTAAGAAGTCTTCTATCCTACCCAAGCACTGGCCCTGCCTTTCCTGGCTACCTCCTTTCTATCAGAAGTTTTAATCCACTCAAACTTCCAGAAGCTCTGGCTTCCTCATTACTTACTGCCCAGGAGCCATGACTGTCACTATGATTCCCCTCAAGGCCAAGCAGCACCCCATACTCTATCCATATTCTGACTCCCATAATGTTGAGTCAATTACCATGTGGAGAAGGACTGAGGCCTTCTTCTGAGATAAACCTTTATTTTTATAAATAGGTAACCTAAGACTCATAAATACATTTCCATAAATATACATGGCTTGATTGAAAAAACACTTCTTACATTTTTGGTCCTTTGTAGAATTCTGCCAGGAGGATGGAAAAACAATTAACTGTCTTGGTATGGAAGATATTGCAATAAAATGTATGTGAGCTTTAATAATAGGTATATTTATATAGAATCAAAGATATATAACTGTCCTAAACATATTACATAACTTATTTTTTGTCGGGGCTTTTAATTTTTTTAATATTTTGAAACTGACAAGATTGTCTATGATCGGGCGGCGCCTGTGGCTCAGTGAGTAGGGCGCCGGCCCCATATGCCGAGGGTGGTGGGTTCAAACCCAGGCCCGGCCAAACTGCAACAAAAAAATAGCCGGGTGCTGTGGCGGGCGCCTGTAGTCCCAGCTACTCGGGAGGCTGAGGCAAGAGAATCGCTTCAGCCCAGGAGCTGGAGGTTGCTGTGAGCTGTGTGATGCCACGGCACTCTACCAAGGGCCATAAAGTGAGACTCTGTCTCTACAAAAAAAAAAAAAGATTGTCTATGATCATGTCAAACATGTTTTGAAATATATTCCTTATGTAGAATGGACTGGCTAAATCAAGCTAATTAACATGTGCATTACCTTTCAACTTATTTAATTCTTACAAAAAGATATACATTAAATCACTATCCAGATGTTATAGCTAAGGAAACTGAGACCCAATTTAGTACATTTCTCCACAGCAATATAAAATGTGGACATTGCTGGCTAAAGTAGAATCATGATCCCAACCATTGAGTCTGTGATACCAAGCACTGATCTACAGGTCAGTCAGAACCAATATGGGTTGAATATTTGTTCTGTTCCTGACATTGTGGATACTGTGTTCTGTTCCTGACATGCTTTACCTTTATTATTTTGACTACCTTGATGAAACTCAGATGTAATCTGAGACTCTTCATCACTGGTGAGAAACTCTTACACCTGTAAAATGAAAGCCAAAATTCCTAGGGAATTTCTTGTATTGTTACAGGTTGCTTATTATTTATCCTCCCAAATAGATACCTTCCCAGGCATTCATTTGCCAGAGTACCAAGAATTGAAGACTTTATCTGGAGTTGTTCTATACTGTGATTTGTACCATTTGTACCATGCCTGATGTACCAGGCATGAGGATGTCACATAGTAGGGCAGTAAGCAAACAGATTAAAACTGGTTATTATTAGCAACTGCTTGCTTAAGAAGGCCTTGAGCAACTTTTCCTGGGTAAGCCTATGAGGGCCCATCTTACTCATCACAGTGCTTCTCTCCTAAAAACTTGCAAATTCTAACTTATTACAGACGATGATTTAATCCTCCTTTATTTCACAAGTGTTTCTTTTTTACCATGTTTTGAGGCCAATATCACAGCCAAATGTTCTATCGTTTTGTTTTGCTAAACAAAAGTTTAATCTCCAGAGAGAAATGACACCATTACCTTAAGAGGTTAGAAACTGCTATAGTCAGTTGTGGTTATGAATAACAATATTTGTTCTCACTCTCTCTCTTCCTTTTGATATTCCTGTAATAACCCTATTATGTAGAAATGGTCAGCTGCATTTTAGCAGAGGAAGATGGAAGTTTGGAGAGGTTAAGTGACTTCTGTAGGATCAGTCCTTTAGAAAACAAAGAAGTAGGGTTTCAATGTTAGGATTCTCCTTTCAAACCCTGGGCTTTTAAAAGTAGCTTTTTCTTCTTTGGTGCTGGTGCTGGATACAACTACAAGAGGGACTCTACTTAACAAATGCAAAAACTGTAACCTAGATGTTTGTACCCTCATATAAATCTCAAATGAAAGTATAGCTTTTTCCTTGCTGCTGTTCTCCATCAGCAGTTAGGTCAGCAGTCCGTTTGGGTTCGCGGAGTCCTCTCCACCCAAGAATGACAAGACATACGAAAGTAAGGCAACCATGAGGTGAAGGGTACTGAGGAGGAATAAGATAGGTTTACGGAGGAGGAGCCAGATACAGGTTTACAGAACAAAAGCAGGAGGAAGATAAATTTGCCACAGACAACAAATGGGCCCTTGGTTATAACAAAAAGGCCTTGATTATGGTCTGGGGTCTTGTTTTATAGTGTCTGGGTTGGGCCTTCCAGATGGTTCAGACCTCACTATGGAAATACTTTGAGGACAGTTGGGAGTTACAAGACCTGAGTCTTACTGCACATGCCTACCTCGCTTGAGTCTCCCTGAAAGCCCATTTGGGGAGTGAATTGCAATGTATATTTGAGCTAATGATGTGATAATTAGGCTTGGGTTGTTCTAGTTCACCCTCTAGATCCTATAGTTGTTGGCATTCCAAGTTCTGACTGGAGGATCGGTAGGGCCTTCCTTCCTCCCCCAGGTGTGGCAATTGCTCCAGTCACCTGCCTCTGTCCCAGTCAGAGGTTCCCACTGTCTATTTAACAGTTATAGATCATATTCACAGATCAAATTTCTGCATGAACTATACTAGACCTGTGCATGTTCCCACACTTTTCCACGTCCTACTCATCTTCCATGTGATATATAGCCTTCCATGTCCATGCAAAATAACCTTTCCCAAATTATTTTTGTAGCAAGATAATTCAGGAGTAAATTTACAAACTTAAAATGGTTAGATTTACTTCAGTCTCCAGAATCACTGATTCTCTAAAATATATATTTTTTTAAGGTAGCAGTTTTTAAAAGTCCTTGTAATTTTTATGTAAACAACTCCCCAACTGCTTATTTCAGCTTTATAATTCGTATAATTCGTAGTTGAGATATGCAATCAATAAATGAATAATTATTACAAAAATAAAAATAGAAAAAAATCATACAAAAGTGGTTACCCCACCCACAGTCAAACCCACTTTATTCTCCAGAGTTAAATTTCTTGTTTGGCGTGTTGCCTTCCATGTCTCTTCTGAAAGCTTTTTAACTAGATATTTACACACATACACACACACACACACACACACACACACACCCCATTATATTGTGTGGTTCAAAGTAATAATTTTGCTATTTTTACATAACTGGAATCACATGTTAAAAATGTTTTGTTTTTTAAAATGTAAACACTATGCCTTCAAAATCTCTCCATATCATTCTGTGCTGAACCTTCTCCCACATCAACTTTCTCCAAGCTTATAAGAGGCCTCCTAAATATTGTTCCTCTTTCTAGCTGCCAACGCAATCTTAAAAAACATAAATATGATGGTTACTTTCTTGCTCCAAATCCTTTAATGTTTTCCCAGTGCAACTAAAATAAAATCCAGACTCTTTACTATTACTTTCTAAGATCCTAATGAGCTACACTTTCTTCCTTATGAATTTATCGCCTACTGTTTACCTTCTCTGACCTTCTTGCTCTTATTCAAGGATTTCTTTGAGTGGAATTTCCTTCCCAACCTCACTCTAATCTATTTAAACACTCATGGCTCTGAAAACCCTTCCTTGGGCAGCACTCTTTGTCATCTTCGTCTCCTCATTTTGTTTTATTTTGCTCCATGGTATTGGCCATTAATTGTAATTTTACTCCTTATTAATTTTGTTTGCCTGTGTTTTATCTTTCACATTCAAATTTCAGCTCTAAATGGACATGATCCTTGTTTAAGCTCACCCCCATACTTTGGGAGGCTAGGACTGTGTGTGTACATTCACAAATGAAGGATTACCCCAGGGGGTTCTGTCTCAATTGTGAGAATTGTTCTGTCATAGTCCACCAAATGTCTATTTCTTATTTTATTAATTATTTCTCCTTTTTAGAAATATTCATTCATTCATTAACTTATTTTTGCATACAATTATAGGCAATACTAAAGCAAACCTTAAGAGAGTGGTTACATCTAGAGGGAGGAAGGGAGTAGGTGGATTAATGGGGGATGGTGTAAAAGCTTCTGGGGCAGTTGGCTAGTTCCCTCGTTTTAAGTGAGTGGTGGTTATAACTGTTTGTTTTATAATAATTCAGCAAGTATTGTTTTGTTATGGTGACTTTCTGTATCTGAGTTTTATATACTACATATAATAAGAAGATGGGGAGGAGAGCAATTTTAGGTCACACATTTGGTTCTAACCCAAATCTATGACCCATGGGTCATAAAAAAGGGAATTAGACTAGGATGCAGTGGTCTTTAATTTACATGTCTATTGCTGTTATGTTACTGTCATTATCTCTTTATATCGCTTTGAAAGGATCATTTACTAAGGGGAGCATTCATGTAAGACTTTCTCTACTTGAAGACTGACACCAAAAATCAAAGAATCTGGAATTCTAGGTCTGTTTTGCTCATTATTGGTAATAAAAGCAGTTCATAAGATAAAGAGGATTTGAGACAGAAGATCAGTAGCCCCTAAATATTACATTTTTACAAAAACCAAACCCTGGCAGTCACTGCAGGGTATTGCCCATTGTATCTGCCCTGATCTAATTTTCAATAATTTAAACAAAGTTTTCATCAATGATATAATTTTAACTATATTTATGTGTTACAGATTATTCCACCTAACTTACCAGTGAATCCTTTCTTCCTCCTGATTTGTCCTGATTTGGGTCTCAGGATTTATAACTACCCTAAAACTCTACTTTCAGGGAAATAAATGGTGTAGCCACTTCTCTTCCATGCCTTATTTCTCAAATCTCTAGTTTAAAACTCCAGGTATTAAATGAAAACAAACAAACAAACATTTCATTTCAAGCAGGAAACATATATTGATGACCTCTGAACAAAAATCCACTAAATACTTTCCATTCGAATATTTAGGCAAATTATGTTACACCTAAAATTAAACAGTATGATAATACCCTATCCTATAAAAATAAATCTCATTACCCTTTAAATAAAGTCATCAGGGGAAAGGACTCAACAATTCTCAATTAAATAAATGAAATACCTCTGGCATGCAAGGAAATATTTAACTACAAAAGAGACAAATTGATTGATTTGTGGCCAAGCTCAGTAAAATCCTTTGGAGAAAGTTTTGTACTTAGGTCAAAGTGACAATATAATAATGCCAAAAAGTAGCTATATTGCTTTGGGTAACTCAGTTTTTCCTCAGTGAAAATGAGGTACTTTACCTCTAAGGTTCTAACTATTCTAACAATTCTTGAATAAATATCTACTTTGTGTAGCTATGTAAAACATGGTGGAAAAAATGTAAATATTTCTAATTTAGGAAAGTTCAGGAAAAAAATCCCTTGACACAGACTTATTTTTCAATTTATTTTTGTTAGATTGTTTCCAACCTACTGAAAGGACACTAACCCAGACAAAACTCATGCCCTAGTTCCAGAAGCAAAGATTTAGTCTGTTATTACTTTTAAAGGAAAAAAAAAAGCTGTCAGAACCAACCACTTCTCTCCAATGTTTTTAAGTGGATAGAAAATGTAATTGCGCCTCTTGATGTTATTGTTATTTATTGATTTATATCTCATTCTTCACAAGATTAAAAGAACTGCAGAATTTCAAGCAACTCGTTTCCCCTCCTAAGACTTGCTTATTATTTTTCCAGCAGTAGCTAGTTACAAAGGTTAAGTATGTATAGCTTTGCCTTCCTTTTGATGTGAGAATCAATTCACTATCATCTGCAGAACTGGGCTTAGGGGAAGCTGAAATTCAAAATCCAGGCATACACTCCAAAGGAAAGCACTTCCCCAAGTTGTCATTTATGTGATGGGAATTCTGCTGAGGATTTAAATAAGACGTCTTCACTAGTAGTGCAAGTGACTCTTGTAACAGAAAATAATTTCCTCTTGAAGCAAATCCACTAAAAAATGTACATTATAGACCTCATCTTAGACTGTGAGCTCCTCAAGGGCAAGGCCTATGCCTTATTCATGTCTGGGTCCTTAAAGAGTTTTATTCCTGACAAACAAATAGGATATGGTATTCACCATAAATACTTTTTAAACTGATTGCTCATGATTCCTTTTTGATATGGCATCATCTTGATGTGCAATAATCAAATGGACTGGTGAATCAGCACATTCATTACTCTTATTCACTTAAACATGTTTACACATTTGATATGTGTGAGATACTGTATTAAGTAAAAGATAGATACATAGATACATAGCTAGATAAATAGATAGATAGACATAACAGAAATAAGATATAGCCTACTGTTAAGGACAAACTATATAAAAAGATAATTACAGTAAATTAAGATGAAAAATACTTGAGAGGAGCCAACATTGCAGTAACAATTTTGAGGGGCTGTTACTGGTAGAAGAGTAATACTTTTAACTGCAATGGTGAACTTCAAGGATACGTGGTATAGAGTTCTGTATTACACATACCCACGCAGATGAGCTCCCAGGTGCAATGCTGAAGAGAGATGAGAGCTGGAGCTATAGTCTGGGAAGATGAGGATACCTGCCTTGAAAAGCTATTTAAAGTCATAAGGTTGTGAGGCAAGATGCAACATGAGGGGAATGGAAGTCCTAAGGAAATATTTAGGGGGAAAGAAGAAGATTCAGACAAGGAGCTCATAGGAGAATGAAAGAGATTAGTACAAATGAAGTCAACAGAGAAGGTTCTCTCAAGCAGGAGTCAGCCAAATGAATAGGGAAGACTTGTGAGCCAACAGACGTCATCAGATCTGGTGATGGGTGGTAATGGTGAACTTAATTAGTGTTTGCTGATTTCTGGGGACAGAAATGTAATTTACATAGCATTATGATGAATAGTAGTCTAATCTTTCTTTGATGACCAAAAAGGCCTTGCCATTGGCAATAAGTAAGAGGCCTCTGTTGTTTTACACCTTCCACACAACACTTGGTATTGTCAGTGTTCTGAACTTTGGCCATTCTAAAAGCTGTGTAGCTTTCTGTTGCATTAATTTGCATTTCCCTGATTTCATATGCTATGAAGCATCTTTGCATATACTTATTTATGGTATGTACATGTTATATGGTGAGGTGCTAGACTATTTTTAATTACATTGTTTTCTTATTGTTGACCTTAAGACTTTTTTAATATTTTGAATGCAAATCTTTTATCTGATACATTCTTTGTAAATATTTTCTTCAAGCCTTTGAATTTCTTTTTATTCTTTACAGCAGCTTTCACAGAACAAACATTTTTAACTTTAATGATGTCCAGCTTATCAATTCTTTCTTTTATGGATCATGCCTTTGGTGTTGTATGTAAAAACTCACAAACACACACTAGGTCACCTAGATTTTATCTTATGTTATTTTCTAGGAGTTTAATAGTTTTGTCTTTTGCTTTTTTTTTTTTTTTTTGGAAGCCTGTGATTTTATTTTTTTATTTTTTTTTAATTTTTTTATTAAATCATAACTGTATACAATGATATGATTATGGGATAAAAATGTGTCAAATGGTTTATGAAGTGAGTGTATGATGCCCCATAATCATATCATTGTCTTTTGCTTTTAGGCCTATGATCTTTTTGAATTAATTTTTGTAAAGGGTGTAATAGCTAACTCAAAGCACATATCTGCCTTTTGGCTGGAGCTCTATCTTCCAGCCCATTGGAATAGCCATCCATAGGCTGCAACCCTTTGTGAGAAATACAGCTTTCCTTTCCATATTTATGAAACTCATCATTTTCTTCAGGTAATAAGGTTTTCAAAATTCTTGGTCTGATCATTCTAATATTTCTACTATGTGTGACTCTGATTCTTATGTTTATTCAATCCCTTTAAACTGTACCATTTGCCTTTTGATATGCCTTATAATTTTTTGTTGAAAGGCTGACTTGATGCACTGGATAATGTACCTTAGTAAATAGGCCTTTAATTTTGAAATGGGAAGGTATGGGTGGGGAGGAAGAGTTCCATAGTCCTATTATTAGGTCTGAGCCTTTAGGTGACCCTATGCCCCTATGATATGAACTTTACTTGTGCTTTCCGATTTTTTCTCACCTAAAATATAGCAGAATGGCTTAAAGGGTTTGGAATTAGGTAATTCCCCAGATGGATAAGGCTCTGATAAAACCCCAGCAGGATAAGCTCTGCCCAAACAGTTTCGCTGAAGGGCAAATCTTGTTAAGAAGAACAAAATTCTCTCTTGCATTTCAAAATGGCTTTTCATCTTCCTCTCTCCTAGTTGGAAGAGAGATAAGATTTTCTGTGACATTCACTGTAAGAACCTATTAGATCTCCTGGACATAAAACTCACAAAAAATGTGGGGCTCTGCTATGACTGGGTCCCTTGAAATTTTTAACTCTAGAGTCGTCTACACTGAGCTTCAAGTTATTTGTCAATTATAGTTCAGGTTTTCCTACTCCAGCACTAGTTTCTGGAAGGGTTGCAACTTCTGGGTTTCTGCTCTGACAAATTTTTGTTCTTTCTTTCAACATGTTCATGTCTCTAATTTTTGTGGTAGTTGTTTGCCCTGTGACATCATTTCTCTGTTAGATCTAAGATGAACTGTTGATATTTGAGTTTGTTTAGCTCTTTGTTAGGAAAGAATGGTGACTTCTAAGCTTCTTACATGCCAGACAAGACACTGGAAGTCCACTTTTCTTTTAATCTGTTTGTTAATATTTTTTTGTTTGTTGCCTTTGCTTTGCATTTTCATTTTCTCTTCCATACTTTTTCTGCTATTTGTGGTTTTAACTAAATAGTATATGATTATGTTTTCTTTCTTCCCTTAGTATTTTTCAATTTTGCTTTTTTCTTTTAATTGTTTTAGTAGTTTCCTGGAGTTTAAAATATATTTACAACTAAGTCATTTCTATTTTAAAATAATGTACTACTGCTTACTGGGTAATATAAGTACTTTGTAACATAATATTCCCAATTTCTCCTTTTCTTCCCTTTTATTTTTTTTTGCATTTCACCTATACATAAGATTTTATATGTCTATATATGAAAATATAAATTCAAATTCATTTTTTTGCTATCATTTTGAGCAAACTACCCAGTTAGATCAATTAAGAATAGGGAAAATAAGTTTTTATTTATGTTCATTTATTGCTTCTCTAATGCTCTTATTTTCTTTATATAGATCTGAGTTTAACAAGTTATCAATTTCTCTCTCTCTGAAGAACTTTGTTTATCATATCTTTTTTTTTTTGGCCGGGGCTAGGTTTGAACCCACCACCTCCAGCATATGGGACCGGTGCCCTACTCCTTGAGCCACAGGTGCCGCCACTGTTTATCATATCTTATAATTCAAGTGTTCTGGCAACAAATCTCCTCAGTGATATTTACTGGAGAAAATATATATTTCTTTAATTTTGAAAGACATTTTCTCAAAGTACAGAATTCTATGTTGTGAGTTTTTTAGTCATAAAGCTAAGTATTTTACTTTACTTGCTTCTTGCTTGCATGGTTTCTGAGGAAAAGGGTAGGGCTTTTATACTGAAATAAAAATTAAATAAATAAATTATAATACATTCATAAAACCTGTTGCAGTGTTAAGAATTTAATTATTTTATTTTTATTATTATTATTATTTTTTTTTTAGAGATGGAGTCTCACTGTGTCGCCGTTGGTAGAGTGCTGTGGCATCATAGCTCACAGCAACCTCCAGCTCTTGGGCTCAGGCGATTCTCTTGCCTCAGCCTCCCGAGTAGCTGGGACTACAGGCACCTGCAACACCTGGCTATTTTTTGTTGTAGTTTGGCGGGGCTGGGTTCAAATCTGCCATCCTTGGTATATGGGGCTGGTGCCCTACTTACTGAGCCACAGGAGCTGCCTTCCAGTTTTAAGAATTTAAAGGGCAAACCTAGATTAAATCATCATAAAATTATCAATATTAAAGATACAGGTGTGCTTTACTTGATTGAGCTTTGTTTGATTGCACTTCACAGATACTGAATTTACAAATTGAAGGTTTGAGGCAACACTGCACTGAGCAGGTCTACTGGCACCATTTCAGAATGAGCTCACTTAGTATCTCTTCATCACGTATTGATAATTCTCACAAGATTCCCGAATTACTCATTATTATTATATCTTGTAGGATGATCTGAGATCAGTGATCTTTGATTTTACAGTAATTTTTGGAGGTAACAACAACCCACACACATATAAGACAGTTAATTTAATAAATGTTGTGTGTGTTTTGACTATTCCACAGACCAGTAATTTCGCCCATCTCTCACTGTCCTTGAGCATCCCTATTCCCTGATACACAGTGACATTGAAATTAAGACATTTAACAACCCTGAAATGACCTCTAAGAATTCAAGTGAAAGAGAGTCACACATTTTTCACTATAAGTCAAAAGTAAGAAATGATTAAGCTTAGTGAGGAAGGCCTGTTAAAAGCCAAGATAGGCCAAAGTCCTCTTGCACCAGTTAGCCATGTTGTGAATGTAACAGAAGAGCTCTGAAGGAAATTAAAGACACTACTCTAGTAAATACACAAATAATAAGAAGGTGAAACAACCTTGTTGCTAATATGGAGAAAGTTTTACTGGTCTAGATAGAAGAGCAAACAAATTACAACATTCCCTAAAGTTAAAGCGTAATCTAGAACAAAATCCTAACTCTTCTTCAACTCAAGGAGGGCCAAGGTAGGTGAGGAAGCTGCACAAGAAAAGTTTGAAGCTGGCAGATGTTGGTTTATGGGTTTTATAAAAAGAATCTCTGCATGTGCTAATGTAGAAACTACATCTGATTTCTAGAAGATCTAGACAAGATTATTGATGAAGGAGGCTACACTAAATAACAATTTCAATGTAGACAAAACAACTTTTTAAAAGGAGGAGTATGACAATGAAGACTTTCATAGCTAGATTGGAGAACTTGATGTCTAGTTTCAAAGCTTCAAACAAAATCTGACTCTCTTTTTAGGGGTCAATGCAGCTGGTGATTGTAAGTTAACAGTCCTCATTTACCATTCCAAAAACATTAAGGCCTTTACAAGTTATGCTAAATCTACTCTGCCTTTGCATTATAAATGGAAAAACAAAACTTGCATGGTGACATATTTGTTTATAGCATAGTTTATTGAATATTTGAAGCCTATTGTTGAGATCTGCTCAGAATAAAGTTACTTTCAAAATGATATAGTCTGACAATGCAGGTAGTTATGGTAGTTTTGATGGAATTGCAAAAGGATGTTCATGTTTTTCTTATGCCTGACAACCTCTATTCTGAAGCTGATGAATCAAGAACTAATTTTGACTTTCAAATTTTATTCATTAAAAAGCAATTTTTTAAAGTTAATTTTGACCTAGATAGTGATTGCTTAGATGGATCTGGGGAATGTTCACTGAAAACTTTCTGGAAATAATTCACCATTCTAGATGCCACTAAGAAGATTTGTGAACCATGGGAGTAAATGAAAATATCAGTATTAATAGGAGTTTGGATGAAGTTTCTTCTAGCCCTCCTGATGACTTAGAGGGCTTTAAGACTTCAGTGGAGAAAGTAACTTTGATGTGGTAGAAATATCAAGAAAAATTGAATTAGAATTGAAGCCTAAAGACCAAATTAATTCTGTCTCATGGTACAACTTAGAAGTTGTTTCCTATATATGAGTAAAGAAAATGATTTCTTGAGATGAAATATATACCTGGTGAAGATGCTATAAACATTGTTGAAATAGCAAACAAATATTTAAATATAACCAATTATTTATAATAAAAAAGAAAATATATATAAACTTTGTTGACAAAGAGGTGGCAGAGTTTAAGAGAATTGATGCCAATTTTGAAAGAAGTTCTACTTTGGGTAAATTTTTGTTAAACAACTATCACATACTGCAGAGAAAATTTTGTGTTTAAGTGTCTATCTAATAATCTTTATTATTATTGTCTTATTTTAAGAAATTTCTTGTCAGGGAACATTCCCTTGATCAGTCAGCAGCCATCCTCATTGAGTCAAGATCCTCTATTAGCCAAAAGATTATGGCTTGTTGAAGGCTCAGATGATGCTAAGCATGTTTTTAACAATAAAGTATTTTAAAATTAGAAATGTATACTCTTGATAATACTAAATCATACACTTAATCTACTATGGCATAGTTTAAGCTTAACTTTCATATGCACTGGGAAACCAAAACTTCAAACTTTATTATGATATTCACTTTATTGCAGTGGGCTGGAACTGAACCCCACCATATCTCCAATGTATGCCTAGATTTTGAGTTAAATGAAAGATTTTTAGATGTGATTAAATACCAAAATGTGATAATAGGAATATAAATTTATAGTATATACATGTCAAATATTATACATACATTTATATATACCTATATATGCATCTACACACATGTGCATACACACATACATACAAACACATTTGCAATGTTTGAAAGTATATCCATCGACCTGTTAACAGTAGATAATTCTACAGAATTTAATTCAGAGGATGATAGCATTTGGAACAAAGAGAGTCTTCTTATATTTCATGCACTACTGAATTTTTTTATGGTTTGCAGAGTAAGCATTATTTTTTATTTTTTTATTTTTTTTTACTGTTTAAATTCTTTTTTTTTTTTTTATTGTTGGGGATTCATTGAGGGTACAATAAGCCAGGTTACACTGATTGCAATTGTTAGGTAAAGTCCCTCTTGCAATCATGTCTTGCCCCCATAAAGTGTGACATACACCAAGGCTCCACCCCCCTCCCTCCATCCCTCTTTCTGCTTCCCCCCCCATAACCTTAATTGTCATTAATTGTCCTTATATCAAAATTGAGTACATAGGATTCATGCTTCTCCATTCTTGTGATGCTTTACTAAGAATAATGTCTTCCACTTCCATCCAGGTTAATACGGAGGATGTAAAGTCTCCATTTTTTTTAATGGCTGAATAGTATTCCATGGTATATATATACCACAGCTTGTTAATCCATTCCTGGATTGGTGGGCATTTAGGCTGTTTCCACATTTTGGCGATTGTAAATTGAGCTGCAATAAACAGTCTAGTACAAGTGTCCCTTATGATAAAAGGATTTTTTTCCTTCTGGGTAGATGCCCAGTAATGGGAATGCAGGATCAAATGGGAGGTCTAGCTTGAGTGCTTTGAGCTTTCTCCATACTTCCTTCCAAAAAGTTCGTATTAGTTTGCAGTCCCACCAGCAGTGTAAAAGTGTTCCCTTCTCTCCACATCCACGCCAGCATCTGCAGTTTTGAGAATATACCTAACGAAGGAGGTGAAGGACCTCTATAAAGAAAACTATGAAATCCTCAGAAAGGAAATAGCAGAGGATATTAACAGAGTAAGCATTATTTTGATGATGATTTAAGGCAGTTTCCACTTTGAAAACATAAATAGATTCCTGAAGTTGGAGTTCCTAAACCAACTCTTCACTCCTATTGCTCATCATAGATGAGCAATACTCAATGATCACATTAGGGAGACAACTCCTGAGTTAATGGCAAGTATACCACACGCAACTGCATTCTAGTTTAAAACACAAGACTCTCTGGAACAGAAAATGTCGTTGACACAGCTAGGCATATAGAAGGTCACTATAGAACAGCATGAGTTTATCAGAGAGAGTTACCCCTTTGGAATGGTCTCTTCCAGGGAGAATAACCACACAGTACAAGGCCATGTTGCATATTCTTTGACAATAATCCATAAAAGATCAAGGGTTTATATCTAAAGGATGCTTTCTAAAGGATCAAGTTGACATTGAACATGGTCTTTGAGGATACAGATAAACTGTGGGATTCTGTAGGATGATACGTATATGTACCCAGAATTTAACTATTTTAAATTAATAGTATTTTTTATTTTCTCTCAAAATTAATCAAAACATAAACAATATATAATAAATAATATAAGAAAAAATCTAGAAAGGAGGTCTAGTGTAAATTCTCTCAAACTTTACTCTGCCCAGGCTTATGATAAAGAGATATGTAAAATGACTAGAACTTTTGGTGCAAAAGCAGTCTTTTATACAAGAAAAAAAAATAAATACACTGTCATATTTTTTTTACGCTAATGCATTTTCCAAACTTGTGTATAGTTTCTTACCCCCAGCATGCTTTCCAGTTGAGTCAATTCTTCAAAGAATTTTTGTGTTGTGGAAATGAACATGTATTTGTGCTACAAATAAGTATTTTCTTTCAAGTAGGAAAAGGAGTGGGAGCCCATTTACTTGTTCAAAAGCAATTCAATTTCCTTGTTGACTGTCAAAGAAGCCAGGGATGAAATTGATCAATTTCAGAAGTAATGAAAAGAATTGGCTAGGGATTCAAAAGTGTCTATTTTTGGAGAAAATCAGTATGTAGATATACTTCAAGCTAATAAAATTATGGTCAAACTGAGTAACTACAATCTTGTGGTATCAACTATCAACATTGTTATCAGGAAAGTATTTACTGTGTTTCTTATTATGTAAAGAATACATTTGGGCAACATTCTTCATGGTGCTTCATATTCCACCATCCTTTGTGTAATGCTTCAGTCTTCCACTTATTTTAGCTGACTCCTGCACCACTGATGAGATTTTGTTAGATATGTACTTGAAAGTAAACTGTGAATCCATGTGTATAGATGTTTATATTGTGAGGTAGGGTAAGCTATTGAAAAGAATTAGAGAGGCAGTAGCCAACATTGGACAGAGAAAACAGATGAAATATTTTATTAGGCAGGAATTGTGATGTCATATTCTGTTGTATAACAAAATTCAAATAGCTGGCGAATATGTTGTATATTGGATCACAGTAGGAAATACATATTCCCAAGTGGTAGTCTGAGGTCATGAAAGGAATTGAAATGAGATTTGAAGAATGAATTTTATCTTGGAACTATTTATATTGTTGACTGTTTTTAAAGCTAGAGACTGAGATTATGATAGTAGTACATTAGGAAGATTTATCCAGTGCTGAAAGCAGAACTGATTGGAACAGTAATAAATGAGAAACAAGGAAACCAGGTTAGCAAGGCTTGGCCCTAACGATTGTGTGAGAAGAAAAGAGACCTAACTGATGTGCTGAGAAGGATAAGGATATAGAAGAAGAAGGGAAAGTTTGAAGGAACTGTGAAAATTATTTGCTAAAAAAAAAAAAAAAAGGGAGAAGTCAGGACAATGTGACTCTTTGAATTAGATTGTTTCTGATACTTGGACACTGGGTTTCCAAGAGTCAGAAAATATGATTTTTCATTCACTAGCTGTGTGTTAGAAGGCCAATTATTTGAATAATTTAGACTCTTCAACTGATAAAAAGAAGCAGGGCAATCTAAACCAGAGTGTGCCATTTCCAGCATAAGAGACATCACTCTGGTATTACAGGATGTTGGAACTCTTTCCAGTTGGGTACATGTAAAGTTTGGCAATCACTTAGACTTATAAATTAAAGTATTTATCAATTTATCTCTCTAGATAACCAGTACCAACTGAAAGAATTGTATATTCACAGAAAAATCAGTTTCCAATATAAAAAGTAAGTGTTTTCCAATGTCTTCTGTTCTAATGTTTTTTATCCTATGATTCCACCATTTTCAGGTCACGCAAACAGGAGCTGAATGGCCTGGATGGAAATAGAATTGAAAAGGGAGGGAAGCAGAGGAGGCAGGAGAGCAGGTTTGCTTTAGCAGGTATTTGTGTTGGATGGTCAATTTAAATAAACCTGGTTACTGCAACTACAGTCCTTCAACCAGAGATAAGAACGCTTAAGAGAATGAAGACTAGGTAAAGAACAAGGAAAAACAAGTCAGCACACTGAGAAATTAATAGGAAATTCATACAAAAAATAGGCTGATGCCAGATTGAAAGTCCTTTCTTATAAAAGAATAGAGGTAAACGTAATCTTTCCCACTCAGAACAGCAGTTGAGGGATTACGCATAAGACCAAGTGGCCAAAAACTAGAGCAGATAGATGTGGAGTTGTGGACCCTGCAACAACAACTCACAGAGAAAAGGATGTCTTCTTGCTGTTTAATTTCCAGTTATGATACTTCTTGTTTTAGTTTCTTTCACCTATTTGAATATCTGACCAATAGCCACATTCGATGTCCCTCTCAGGTAGGTATTTATTCCCTACCTGCTATTCCAAGGGCTTTAGCTAATACATACACACACACACACACACAAACACACACACACACCACACTTCTATCTTTAATTTAATAGCTGGTTTTTTGACAGTGGGCAAAAACCCAGTCAATAAAATTACAATTTTGTAGCCTGCAGGATAATGTTTATGATATAGTGTATAATTATTTAAATGAACTATTTCCATAGAGGGCTTTACAACTTGTCTTGCGTGTAAATGAAAGTGATATACAAGTGGAATTAACTGACAGTTTCTGAGCTTACTAGGACTTTGGGTCTATGCAAACAAGTCCCATCTTATTTTGCTTTTATTAACATCTTTTTCTCTGTTTTCATTTTTTATGAAGAAAGATCTTTAATAAAACTTTCATTAAATTCTAAATTAAGTGTTTATTGAGCAGACTTGTAATCCAGATGTTACTGATTTATTTGAAAGATATGATGTCTCTTAATTATAATTAAAATAACCATTTAACAATATGACTATTAAACGTACTTTCTAGTTATTATATCAAATAATCTTAACTTTTATATTCTAATGTCTGAATTTATTTTTCTTTATGCAGGGAAGGTATTTGCCTCTTCTCATAAGACTATACTCTCTAATTAACTCTTCATTATTTTTTGAAATTTCTCTTGTATCTTCTCCATCTTCTTTGGTCTTACATAAATTTGTGGCTTTTAGTTTTGTTTAGAGACAGCCTGCAGTTCCCAGACAGGAGCTTTTTCTCTCACCCTTATCCTCTCTTCTCTACTCTAGGACATGACTGCATTCCTAACTAATGACCTCTGATCAGAATCTTGTTGTTTTTGTTTGTTTGGTTTTGGTTTTTTGAGGTGAATCAAAATAAACTAATAATTATTTATGGATGGCAAAAGTCTTAGCATAGCCATGGGTAAAGAGACACTTGACAAAGAAAGTTGGCTATTTCTGTGGCATACAACAATTCAATTTAGCATAATAATCATAATTATTACTGATACAATGTGAGTACATCAAGACATCAGAATTGTAACACTATCATGCAATGTTGGAATATATATTAATAACATTTTTATACAAGTATAACACAAAGTTAAACACAATTTCACATTTGAGAATGTTTCCTATATGGTTTTAACATTGCATAAACCTGACTTGTCTCTCTCTTTTTTTTTTTATTAAATCATAGCTGTGTACATCAATATGATCATGGGGCATCATACACTTGGTTCATAGAATATTTGACACATTTTCATCTCATTAGTTGACATAGACCTCCTGGCATTTTCTTACTTTGCCAAGACATTTACATTCCACATTTGCCAAGGCTCACATGTACCCTTGTAAGATGCACCACAGGTGTGATCCTTTCAATCTCCCTCCCTCTACCCACCTCCCCCAGAATCTTGCCTAGTTTTACGAAGATTTTTTTTTTTTTTTACCCTGAGACTTCATGAAACTGTTTAACTCACTCAGACTCATTGCCAATTGTCACCCTCTGTTTCTTTATATTTCTGGAAATTGATTCTCATCAGAATCAAGAGACTGGAACTGCCGCTCCTCCTAATAGTGAAGGCATTCCTCGCCCTGACATTTGTTGCCTGTATATATTTTTTTCTACTCATCTCTATTAGGGATGCCAGAAGACCTGAATTTTTTTCCTACTAGTCTATCATCCTATTTTTAAAACATAAAGTCTCTTTGTTAATCAAATCCATACATTCGTGTGACATATTCTTTTATTTGGTCCTAAGAATATCATTCTTTTAATCACTTTCTCCTCTAGGTTCAAAGAATGTGATAAAATTAGAGAGAGAAAAGAAATATTGAAGTGAAAGATACTTGAAGACCAAGGACAAGCACATAGATTAGAAATATGACAAGTATGGCAATAGATGTGCTTGTAGGACATTATAAGGTACTTGGAAGGAACTTTTCAATGGCCTATTAGGGGAAAAAAGAGCAATGAAAATCAGTGGGAAAACTGATGCTTCCATACCTAATGACGAGAAGGATTAACCAATACAAGTTTTCTGAAGGTCAATTTGACAATTTGTGCTCGCAGCCCTAAAGCAGTTTTTATGCTTTGAAAGTCTTCTAAAAAAAGTTTTGCTCCATGATTGTGATGTGATGCTTGAGCAAAAATACTTAAATGAAGATAATTATGGCCTTGCAAACCAGAACCACTTTCTATTCCTAAGGCCACCATGTTAAGCTAGATGCTAAAATTTTGTCAAGCCTTGAACTGGTTACTTCCTTGCTGTCTTTCTGTCCTGCCCACAATAGCCAAACTAATATATGTAACTCCTAAAATTTTACTCCTAAATTGTTGAACACTTTTCCTTGTTTAAGAATGCCAGAGGACCTGACTTCCTTTCCTACTAGTCTCTCATCCTGTTTTTAAAACATAAAGTCCTTTTGTTTGACAAATTCATTCATTTATGTGATATGTTCTTTTATTTGGTCCTAAGATTATCATCTCTTTAATCTGCGGCTGCCGCTGCCTACCGAATAAAGCATCTGTCCACATGTGTATTTGGCTGATTTCCATGCTCTCCTTGACTCCTCTTATCTAGGTTTATGTCTCATTACTTTTCAGAATGAACCTTTTAACTACTCTTCACATATTTTGTTCCCTATCTGGATCAGATATTTTTCATTTGTCCTTCTGTCAAGATTTCCCACCCATCTCCATCCTTCTTATTGACATGGAGCTTGACCCACTGGGGTAAATAGGGTTTAGACAGTGGGGAGAGATGAGAAATTGAGATTAACAAGGTTAAGCACACATTTTTCTTCTTGATGGTGTTGATTCTGGCTGTATTTTTCCCTTGACAGAGACCTGTGCTTTTTCCAAGGTGTCCAGCATAATGTAAATTTTTCTTTATAGATTTCTCTCCCACTCCCCAACTTTTCCCACCCAAGGTAGTAACAGCACTGATGCTACTGACCCTGTGCTCCCACACTACCCCTTGTAATTTGCCTTTAGATCCCTTGTAATTAAGCACTCTACAAATTATCTTAAATTGAGTGTCCCCTCTGCTGTTTTGGGGGATCATGGCTGATATACTACTTTTCCCAGGAAGTGTTTCTGAGTTTGTTCGTTTGTTTGCTCTTTAAGTTCTGTATGTAGATTCTGATATGTAATGTTAATGACCTTGTAGAATGTAATGAGAATTTTGGACTGTATCCTAAGAACAATAAGCAGTAGGAACAGGCACAAAGCAACAGGAAACCAATAAAGGGTTTCTTAACGTGGAATAAGATCCTGTTCAAAATTCGTTTTGAAAGTATCTATTTATTTGGTAGGAACTTAATTGGTAGAGAAGCATGGACAGTTATGAAAACTTGTTAGTAGCTCTGTTGCTATGGTAAAAGCTAAAGTGTTTATTTTGATTGACCAATAAGAAATAGTTGAAGACGTGAGCAGATCTCCAGAACAGACTAATGATCCAGGAGCTAAGGGAAATAACTCTTATGAAGGAATAATCGGCCAACGGTATTGAAGGCTGCTTATGTCAACTAGGATGAGAATTGAAAAAAGGAGACCCTATTTGACTTAGCTAATAGATATGTGAGGTTGTCTGTTTCTTCACATACTGATTCCCTTTTTATAGAAGCAAATTATCTTATTTAACTCTCTATAATGAGAAATTTCAAAGGCATGTAAGTGCAGAGAATAATATAATCAACCTCCGTATATCTAGCATATAGATATAATATTAACATTTTGCCATTTTTTCATTTCATCTATTCTCTCTGAAGTATTTAATAAAATTCTAACATCAAGGCATGTCATCTTGCAGTGTTTTAGTTTGTGTTTGCAACATATAGGGACATTCCTTTATGAATCACAGTATCATTGTCAAACCTGATCAAAAGTAACAATACCTTATTATTTACTAGTGCCAAATCTATATTCAGATTTGTACTGTTTTTTTTTTCCAAAATTCTTTTTCAATTGCCTTATTTAGCTGGGTGTTGTGGTAGGCACTTATAGTCCCAGCTTCTCGAGAGACTGAGGCAAGAGAATCACCTAAGCCCAAGAGCTGGTGGTTGCTGTGAGCTGTGATGCCACAGCACTCTACCAAGGACAACAAAGTGAGACTCTGTCTTAAAAAAAAAAAAAAAAAGGAGTTTTTTCAATTGCCTCATTTAAATAAAAACAAAATTTATATCTTCATAAATACTATAAATATTTTCGTATGAAAATATGTACATGTCTATTTTATTTACAATTAGTTATCAAGAAAATTAAGGTTGTTTTATCATTTGCCATTTGTATTTCCTTTTTCAGTATACCAACTATTCATGTTCTTTAACTTCCTTTTATTTTCTCTATAGGGTGCCTTTTGCTTATTATCTATAAAAGTACTTTGTTACTCACGTATTTTTATCTGTGATTATATAAACAAAGATATGTATATATCTTTAACTTCTTCTTTGTCTTTATACAAAATCTGTCTTTAGTATAAACATTTTAAATATTTATTTCAAATTTCATTTTTTTCTAAAATTCACATTATATTATAAATTGTTTTTTTCCTGAAAGAATATATAAAAATCATTTGTGCTGTGAATATTTCAAAGTATTTTACTATATTTAAAATTTTATATATGTGAATCTTAGTAAATGTGGAATGTAAAGGTCTTAGCAAAATAACTAAGAAAATGCCAGGAAGGCTATGTTAACTAGTGTGATGAAAATGTGTCAAACGGTCTATGAACCAAGTGTATGGTGCCCCATGATCATACTAATGTACACAGCTATGATTTAATAAAAAAAAGAAAGAAAGAAAGAAAGAAAATTTTAACATAACAATCACTTAAAAGCATGAGGTTTCTGCATTTTTCCTTCTTTTTCACCAAATACAGATAGTTATATTAACTCAAGGCTATGGGGCAAGGGCCAAGGAAGGGGAAGGGGGGCGGCTAGGGTAGAGGGAGGGTAATGGGTGGTGCCACACCTACGGTGCATCTTAGGATACAGGCGAAACTTACTAAAGGCAGAATACAAATGTCTACATACAATAACTAAGAAAATGCCATGAAGGCTACGTTGAACAGTTTGATGAGAATATTTCAGATTGTATATGAAACCAGCACATTGTACCCCTTGATTGCACTAATGTACACAGCTATGATTTAACAATAAAAAATAAATAAATAAAAATTAAAAAAAATAAAATAAAATCCTTATCACATATTATTCCAATATTTATTTGATACTGTCTGAAATCTTTATTTCATTTACTTTTGTGTCTCTTCCAATAACAAAATCAAATTAAGCTTTATGTGTTCTATATCAATAAGTCTCTTCCTTATCACATGGAAAAGGTTTTTGTACCTGCTGTTATTAATTTCCATATCAATTTTACTATATTTTATTTTTCAAGTCTGTTTTCCCTCGTGCTCACCTTTTTCTCCTTCCCTCTTTCACTCCCTTTATTTTCTTCTCTCTTTTCCTCTCATCCCCCCATACACACCCCTCCCATGTCACCTACAAACTCACATATACATTAATAAATTTATAAATTTACTTGAAATGAAAAATTTGAAAAGGGTAGCAGAAAATATTGGTGTCTTGGCAATGCTGACTCTTTTTATCTAAAACCTCTTAAGTATTCTGTTTTACTCAAACTTTTATTCATATCCTTAATGAGATTTTTAATTACTTCTTATATTGCTAACCTCATTCTGAGGCATATTATCTTTTGTTATTAATGTTAAAGACATCTTTCCTCTCATATTTCTTATGTTGTTAATGTTTGCATAAATAAAACATTTTGACTTTGCATATTAATCCTGTATCCAGACACTCTACTGGAGTCCTTTTCTTTTTTCTTTTTTTTTTTTCTTCATATGTGTTCTAGGCATCAAACATCTTCAAATAAAAATAATTTTGTTTCTTCCAATTTCATTGACCAGCTGCACAAACACACATTAATGAACTACACTTAGCAAGACACCACCACATATTGACATGAACACAACCGTGCGACACTGATATATCGAGATTATGAAATCTTACTGAGCTCTACCTACAGGGCTGCCAACGTAAGTGCATGATTGCAAATTTGCAAACTTAATTGTCAGATGACAGCGCTAAAGCATATTCTAGAAAAAGAGTTCAAAATTGCTTTGAAGGGTGGGGTAGGCACTGATGTCAGTGTATAGCTTCCAAAGGGAGTATTTTTAAGGTGAGTGTCGTGATAAAGTTTGTGAACTTAATTGTCATACCTCTGTAATTATTTTGCTCTTCTTTTTCTTTCAGTTGTGATTGTTTTCCCTTTTTAAATCTGTTTCAAGAAACTAGATATTATTAGATTAAAAAGCCACCAGTACTTGAACTTATGTATCAAGGATACTTTGTATTGATCTCATAGAAGTAGTGAATAGAATAGTGATTACCAGTGACAGGGGTGCTGAGGAAGTTTAGCCAAAAGGTGTAAAGATATGATTTGAAAGGAAGAATAAGTTCTGTCATCCTGTTGTTGTGACTATAGTCAGCAATAAAGTATTGAATATCTCAAAATAGATAGAAGAGACAATATTGAATGTACCACAAGGAAAGATAAATGTTTGAGGTGATGGTTATGTTACTAATTATTCTGATTTGATCATCATCACATAATATTATACATGTATCAAATATGTAATATTACCACATGCCAATTAAAAATGTTAAAAATGTAAAATAAGGCTACTTTTTTAGTTACCTTACTATATTCTTAACTGAACTTTTTTTATTACCTTCTTTTTATTACCTTTTTAAAAATTTCTTCAGTTTTCCTTATTATGTTCATTCTTTTATGGTTTTGAATGAGTTTTTCTTTCTTGTTAAATAATACAAGTGTTTACAAGTCTGCAATGTCTTTTCATGTAGTTCAAACTTTTGTTTCATATTCAGAGATTGTAATTGCTATTTTGTAAGGTATAGTTGGGACTTTAATTTTTTCCTTCAATTCAAAAATTGTTCAAGATAATATTAAAGTATTTCCAAGTAAATTAATTTTTTATTTTTCAAAATTTCTAATTATGTTTAACAATTTCATTATGCTGGGGTCTGTAATATTTCTACTTAGAGCAAAACAAAACACCTGAATATCTTTCACTAAATCATCTATTTGTTCAGATATATTTTGGGTGTCTTTATCTCAACTAATTCACAGTGTGGATTCTGTGCATGCCAACACTTTTGAGTCTCATTTGAACGCTTCTGTTCTCTTTATTATTCTATTGTTAAGAATAGCCAAAGCAGGGATTAAAGAAAAGAGAAGATAGGTGATGCTTTTGGATTTTCACTATGAAATGCTTAATCATCATTGGAAATGAGGTTTTCAAAAAGAATTTTCTAAGTGTTTTTACTGATGACCAGTTTAGAGAAAACTTTCTCTGTGCTCACTCTTCATAGTAAAACAAATAATAAATTGAAAGTTTTGTCTCTTCTCGTTTCAGCCATTAATTTTTCATAGTGGCATGTATGTTGAGCTTTTATCTTTTTACATCCAAGTCACAATTTCAATTTCTTTTGTCCACGTACCTCCTTATGGATTTATCAGCTAGGTGTTTTTGCTTTGTTCTATTTCTGAGCATTTCGATAGTAAAAGTGTATCATGCGAGGTCTTATACAGTTGGTACATTTTAAATGTGTATATGTATATAGTGTTAGGTTTCAGAGGAACATGATATAAACCTACTTTTGCACCATTATTTTGAATGCCATTTAATTCTCCCTTTTTTGTTATCTTGTCCTTGGTCATTAAGTGATGACAGACTAATCAGGCAAGCTATAATTTTCATCACAAGAATTAAAGACCCAGTGGTCCCTTCACTCACCTAAAAGATCTCTGTGTATGGCACCATCTTTTCAAGTTATTGCTCACCAATGTCATGACAGAGCATCTACATTATGTGGCAACAGCTGGAGAGAACATTATGGTAACAACATGATAAATTACTTCAATAGCAAAGATCTATTGATTTCTTGATTATTTATTGCCCTAATGTAGCATATAGTCTAGTGAAACAGACTGGTATTAACAATGTATTTCAACAAACTGAGCACAATTACAGTTATGTTAATTGCGGTAAAAAGAGGTACACGTTGCTTTGCATTGCTTTAATATTGAGATTAAATCACACCTGGAAAAGCAGGGAAGGCTCTTTTGAGCAAGTAAAAAATTAGCTTAAGGTCTAATAAAATAGAGTTTACTTAGGAGAAAGAGTTTGTGTGTTAAGAGAGAGTGTTTTTTGTGTATCAGGTAAAGGGAAGTGCATGTGCGAAGGCATTGTGATAGAAAAGAATATGTTGCACTGAGAAACTGTGATAAATGTCAGGGAAGCTAAAATAAGAGATCTAGGGTGTGGGTAGTGGACCTGGTATAAACTGAAGCTAAGGAAGTATATATACATGGGTAAAGTTGTTGAAGACTCTATAGATCATTTTACAAAGTTTGAACTTTATCATGAAATAATAAAACACACTAGTTATAAGGAAAAATGAAAAAAGAGATTTTTTTTTTAAATATTACTTCAGCTGCTAGGTAAATAAAGCATCTAGAAAATTGAGGAGACGTTATCCTCCTTGGTAAACTACTCGTTGCTTTGCTAAACTCCATCTATTTTTTTCAGTATGTGACATCTTATAATCTTCAGCATCTCTCTCTTCATATTCATTATTCTAGTTTTTCTTAATGCACTGATATTTGTGCCCTTTCTCCCAGCTGAGATAGTAATCCTTCATAACAAGTAGGAGCAAGCTGGTAAGTGTTCTAAAACAAAATGCTTTTAGATTATTCCAGACTGTATCTGTTTAACAGCAAGTAGGTTCAAGAGCTGTACAATTGCTTAACATCAGTTATTTGCTTAACATTGCCTAAGATCCCAGATTCTTGATTCTCAAGTAGGGCATGCAACTTACCTCCATAGTTTTGACTGAAGCCACCCTAACAATCATGAGTTGTAACCTAAGACAATTTGGAGTCTATAAACCAATTTTTCAGAGAACCACTTAATTTGCAGTAAAAGGATAAAGATCCCTTAGTTAAATTAACATTAAGAAAATGTCAGAGCAATCTATCACTTACTTAGACCAAGAGCACAAGACAATTACAT
Source organism: Nycticebus coucang (assembly GCF_027406575.1). Classification (NCBI taxonomy): domain Eukaryota; kingdom Metazoa; phylum Chordata; class Mammalia; order Primates; family Lorisidae; genus Nycticebus; species Nycticebus coucang. Next base: position 79,747,201 of record NC_069787.1, on the reverse strand, counting down.
AGTAGAAAAAATTAAGCTAAAGTGGAGAAGGTATAAATTTTGAAAGTAGATATTATTGATTCCAAAACGAAGGAAACTTTTATTAATATAGCTGTAGTTACTATACTTTATTACTTATAGTGATGCCACTTTTCTTTAGCATAGAAAGTGTCCTACTTATAACGTCATATCTCCCCAAATCTAAATTATAGTGCCTTTTCTACTTATACTAAAGCAAGAATTTATGTAATCTTTTTTGAATGAATATAGTTATTTCTGACTATTTTGGCTGAACTTCCAAGAAGTAATATAAATTAATGAGCTCTGGTTGTTTGAAGAAATTAGCCTTGTTCAAGGGACAATGGAATAGAAATAAATGATCACTCACCCTGAAAAATGGATTCTGTAGATGTATAATAATGAACTCCCAGACTAACGCACAAGGGAAGCGTTTTATTGTCAGTTTAGCAGACCTCCAACTGGACTTGATTGTATTCAATGCAATGTATAAATGTATTCTTTTGATTCATTTGGCTTTTCATTGTCTAGCTGGGTGGGATGGCACATGCCCATAGTCCCAGGTACTTGGGAGTCCGAGGTGGGAGAATAATTTGAGCCTAGGATTTCAAAGCAACAGTGAACAACATAGTAAGACTCTCTCTAAAAAAGAAACAAAAGAAAGAAAGAAAATGTCATTGACACCATTTTCTCTTAAATTACGTAATTATTATTAAGCAACTTTCACCATTCACTTCAATGTTCCTAGTGGCATTACTTTGATAAATGGCATATGTAACATGTGCTGTGATGGAGACAGCTAGCCACAGTCTGTTCTCATCTGGGTGCCACTTACTATAACCTAAGAGGAATTGACAGCAACTGCTCCGTAGTAGGACAAATGCAAGTTAAGAGACAAAGTAGTAAAAAAGCAAAGGAAAGGAAGGAAAAATGTTAAGAAAAGAAAAATAAGCTTTATTGCCATTTCTTTTCTTTATGACTGTAACATACAATGGAACCTCTGTAAGTTGACGACTCCAGGGACTATAACTAACTAGTTAACTACACAGGTGGTCAACTTAAGGAACTAGGCCTACTGTACTGATAGTGCATGTGGCATATAGTTGGTCTATGCCAATTAGGTCAACTTAAGGAGGTGGTAGGGTGGTGGCCAACTATAGAGGTTCTAAATCTACTGTATCTAAATATCTGAATATCTTTGTGGTGGCCATAATACTTTAAGGTAGCGTCCCAGAGCCCTGCCTCCTGGGATTCCTGCCTTGTGAAATGCCTGTCTCTTTGGAATATGAACGAGGCCTATGACTGACTTCAAATCAATAGATTATTGCAAAGGCGATGAATTGTCACTTTTGTGCCAGTGGTATATGAGATCACAAGCTATATTGCTAGGAAACACTTTCTCTTGCAGTCTTTGAGAAAGAAAGTCATTACCATGTTTGGAAGTCTCCCATGACAGGAAACTGATGAAGGCGTCCAGCTGATAGCCAGGGATATGTGGAAATCCTCAGCAGCAGTTGCAGCCTCGTGTAATCTTGAAGCCAAGAATTCAGCCAAGCTGTTCCAAGACCCACACATATGATAAAACAATAAATGTGTATTCTTTTCAGTCATTAAGTTTGTGGTAATATTGTTATATAGCAGTATATAAGTAAGAAAATAATCAATATATTTACATAAATGTGCATTTTAAAATATAAAATATAATTAGTTTGGGTTAGGCATCAGTAAGTTGTTTCATTTGCACAATATTTTGCCTAGAAGATGATCAAAAGTGTGTAACTCCAGGGAAAGGAATTTATGTCATTCACCACACATTTTTGAGTACTTTCTAACATTGTAGTCTTCTTGTGTACCTCAAATAAGCCAAACTCGGTCATTCAACATTAAAGTTAGGAGATTAAATATTTTTGGTACAATGGTGGATTTCATTTTTTAATATAGTGCTTAAGTTACAGGTTAGTGAATTTGCCTAGGATTACAAAAGCCAGAGAATGACACAGGAAAAAGGAAAATCATGGTGTGCCCCTTGAAAATATCTTCATTTGGTATTTATTCTTTAATAGTGATATTGCTGGGCATCAATTTCTATATTGACTTTTTTTCATTAGTTTAGAGGTTCTTCTGACTCTTTAACTTTTATTTTTGCTTTTGAGAAATCTTTTATATCATTTCTATAATCTGATTTATTTATTTCCTGCCTTTAAAATTTTCATTTTCTTTAGTATTCTACACTTTTCCTATTAGGAGTGTATTTCTTTTTATTTACTGTGTTTAAGATCCATTGTGTTATACTTTGTATTTCTAAGAAATTATGCTTTTCATCAATTCTAATATAGTGAATGCTTTCTTCTATTTGGATACTCTTTTGCTACCATTCTCCATATTCTCTTGCCATGGAAAATTCATTATTAGATTTGAATTAAGTTTTGTTATTATGTTCTCTTCTCCATTTCTGTTACATTCTTTCATGTTTTTCTGTTTAAAAAGATCTTTCTGTGTTTCTTTCTGGATAACTGTCTTAAATTTATTTTCTGCCAATCACCAGTGATTGTATAATTTTACATAAATCATATGTAGACATATATATGCCTATATATGTATATGTTTAATTACTGAATTGTATGTAATTTTCTCCTCTTCCTGCCTTTTCTAATAGCATTTTATTCATTTCTTATTGTCCTTAGCTTTACTCTTTTCATAAATTGCTTAATAATGAAAATCACATGAATGAATTATATATATATATATATGTATATATCTTGACCCTTACTCATTTATCTTGTAAATGTAATTTGGATATTGACCCCATATTTACATATTGAAGCCATGAAGATCTTGTAGCTCCTAGGTAAAGGGTTTAGCCTTTTATGGGGAGGTGTAGTTGCCTATAGCAAGAGCTCCAGAAGTATGGCAATTTTTATGTTCTTTTAAGAGTTTCTAGAGCATATAGTTTGTTTAAATTGGAATCTCAAGCCCAGGAAAGATAAGTTCTATATTTTTCGACTCTAAGTAGATTTGTTTTTATTTTTTTCTTCCTAGAGCCCACTTAGACTGGAATACCATTGTCATCTTCCTGTGCCAGCTGAAAGATGTTTTGTTTTTTTTTTTCTAGTCTGTACTTTTACTGTAGGTGGGCTATTTTGACATAATCTGCTTTAAGAAGCTGTCTAATTCCAGTGCCATACTTTGAATAGGCATATTTTTTCCATCTCCTTTTCCTGTTTCTGAGTGTGGTTTCCTCTTAGTCCCTGAAGGCAACAATGCCACAGAAATAGAATATAAAATTACTTTACTGATTTTCGGGGATTTTTTTTACCCTTTCCTTGTCCTTGAAAATTTTCTTTAGTGGCTTGTGAAACCATTTGTGCATTAATAGACTGTTACATTTTTTTTCAACATTTCTAGTTGAATTATAGAGAGACTTTTTTTTTTCTCAGAGCAATTAAAGCCTTTTCAAGATGCCAGCTTAGCTGTATCTTAAAGAGGCATTGAAATAACATTATTAGAGTCTTGCATTGTGTCCCATATCACCCTCTCTTCATGGTAATCTATTTGGTTAAGTATAATACTTTTTCCATTCTTAAGATCGTGGAAGCTCATTCAATTTACCGTGACTTATCAGTTATTAGCACAGACACAAATAGTAAACCTACAACGATAGATCTCCAACCACAAGCACATGCTGTAATTACATTCTCACGTAGCTCAAAAAAAAATACAAACTAATCAATGGTTTGATTTAGAACAATCAAAATAATTTAAGCCAAAATGGTGATACTTCTGGGTTATTGACTGGGAAAGATTTCAAGGATAACTTCTGGAGTGCTGGGAGAATTTTATGTGGTGTTACATGTAAAACCTGTACAAGTGATAGTTACACAGGTGTTTGCTTTTGCAAAACTCAGTCAAGCTGCATATTAAAATTAATATAACTCATATATTTTATGCTATAGTTGTTATAGCTCAATTTAAATACTGATGTCTAATGTGCAAGAAGCTATATTCAGAAATTTCAGAGTTAGTAGATTGAGTACTAACCCAGTCAATTTTAAATTTAAAATGATTTCTTCTTAAATTTAATGATTTCTTTAATATCTAAGTCCTAACATTGTAAGAATTAATGATGTCTTCTAGATGTGGAAATGCAAAGCCCAGCATCGTTCTGAACAAGACTAATCTGGCAGCCATTATTCATTAATTAGGGTAGAAATATGAGAATAGCTCTATTTGGAATGCCTGGAATAGATCACCTCTAAGGGCCAACCAGACTCATATGTTATATCTCTGAGTGATTTATTTGTCTGTCTATCAACAAATTAAAGATCTGAACTTTATAAAAAGGTGAATATACATTGTTGAACTTCCGTTTTTCAAAACAAGTCTTGATGTTCAGACATGTATAGTGATTTTGAATTGCTTATTCCCCTATGACTTTTCTCTTAATATCCAGCATTCTACTAGTTTCCCCTCAAACTCAGTCATTCCAGCATTTGATTATATTAATTTGGTCAACTCTAGTAAATGCTTAAGAGCAAAGTGAAGAAACCCAGCCAAGCCATTGGCTCACAATGTAGAATAATCCAAGGACACTGTGATGTAATCTAAGGTTTACAGCCACTACATCATCAGTAGGATTTGTTCCCTTTAAATAGCTATTCTTGCCATAGGCTCTGTACATCTAGATGAATTATCTTAGGTCTCTATTATCCACCCAACAGATGCAAGACAGGTATGGAAGGAAAGTGGCAGAAAGCAACAGGAAAAAAGTAATGTCTGGTCTCTTTTGCTGAGCTTTGTTTGCAATAGCTAATAACTTAGAAGCTTTGAAGCTTTGTTAATTATTATTTTGAGACCGGTTATTTCCTTATATCCCTTTTTGTGAAAGAAATAAGAATCAAATTTCAGAATCAATTAGCTTTTTATTTTGTTCTTTTCATTTTGTGTGTGTGTGTGTGACATCCATGATTTTCACTTGAAAATCATTAATCCTTAAAGAAATAGCTAATGATATTTATATACATCATTGTATTGCTTTTAATTTTATGCACACCATTTTTTGGATGAAAAAGTTCACTAGAAGACTACATTCTGTTAGTAATACAGTTAGTATTACAGTATTTACAGTAATACAGTTTTACCAATATTTATAAGCCATGGAATGTTTTTCAGTTAGTGATTCTCTACAAATGTAGCCAGAGAGAGAAAAACTTGACTACTAGAGGTTAAGTTGGGAAGATATCCCAAGGACACAGGGAATAGAGAGAATAGAAAAGGAAGGAAATAAAAACCACATAAAGATTTTTCACCAATGTCAACATGACAACAATAAGGACTTCATTCCACTGGGACCTCCTGAGGTGCAGGTGGACTACCTTCCAGAATTGCCTACCCAAAGATGGACAGCCAGCCTTTATCAGCCTCCATTACCCATCATTTGAGTGTTTTCTCTTGGGTGGTGACTTCCCTACTTTCAGAGTGAACATGCAGTCATGGGCTTATTGAGCACAGGAACACTACAGAAGGGCCTTACTGGTATATGCTGATAGTGCAAGGTGAGTCTGAACATGCAAGGAACTTCCCCATGCAGTTATGGTTAAAATACAAAGTGGGTTAAGGGGGTGTATCATAAAGCACCCAGAGGCATTTGGCACACATGCATGATGGTAGTAAGAATAGGGGAGAGAGAGAGAGAGAGAGAGAGAGAGAGAGAGAGAGAGAGAAATAGTTAATAACAGTCTACCAAGTTAATAATAGTCTAGACAAAATAAATAAGTATATAAATTCAGTAAGCTAGGGAAATTTAAACTCTCATTATTCAGTTTTCTCAATTATTTCCTGTGGCATTTTTAACCCATTAACTCTTTTTTTTTATTAATATTAAATCATAGCTGTGTACATTAATGTGATCATGGTGCACCATACACTAGTTTTATAAACAGTTTGACACATTTTCATCACACTGGTTAACATAGACTTCCTGGCATTTTCTTAGTTATTGTGTTAAGACAATTATATTCAACATTTACTAAGTTTCACATGTACCCTTGTAAGATGCACCACAGCTATAATCCCACCAATCACCCTCCCTCCGCCCATCCTCCCCCCTTCCTCTCCCCATTCCCCCTATTCTTAGGTTATAACTGGGTTATAGCTTTCATGTGGAAGCCATAAATTAGTTTCATAGTAGGGCTGAGTACATTGGATACTTTTTCTTCCATTCTTGAGATACTTACTAAGAAGAATGTTCCAGCTCCATCCATGTAAACATAAAAGAGGTAAAGTCTCCATCTCCAGGCTGCAGAATATTCCATGGCGTACATATACCACAATTTATTAATCCATTCGTGGATTGATGGGCACATGGGCTTTTTCCATGACTTAGCAATTATGAATTGGGCTGCAATGAACATTCTGGTACAAATATCTTTGTTACAATGTGATTTATGGTCTTCTGGGTATATACCTAGTAGCGGAATTATAGGATTGATTGGCAGATCTATTTTTAGATCTCTAAGTGTTCTCCAAACATCTTTCCAAAAGGAATGTATTAATTTGCATTCCCACCAGCAGTGTAGAAGTGTGCCCTTTTCTCCACATCCACGCCAACATCTCTGGTCTTGGGATTTTGTGATATGGGCTAATCTTACTGGAGTTAGATGGTATCTCAAGGTAGTTTTGATTTGCTTTTCTCTGATGATTAAAGATTATGAGCATTTTTTCATATGTCTGTTGGCCGTGTGCCTGTCCTCTTCAGAGAAGTTTCTCTTCAAGTCCCTTGCCCAGCCTGCGATGGAATCACTTGTTCTTTTCTTGCTTATACTTTTGAATTCTCTGTGGATTCTGGTTATTAAACCTTTTATCAGAGACATAACCTGCAAATATCTTCTCCCAATCTGAGGGCTGTTTGCTTGCTTTACTTACTGTGTTCTTGGCTGTGCAGAATCTTTTTAGTTCAATCAGTTCCCAGTAGTTCAATGTGCAGAATCTTTTTAGTTCAATCAGTTCCCTGCTTCAATTGTCCGGGGGGTCCTCCTCATAAAATACTCACCCAGACCAATTTCTTCAAGGGTTTTCCCTGCACTCTCTTCTAGTATTTTTATAGTTTCATGTCTTAAGTTTAAATCTTTAATCCAGTGAGAGTCTATCTTAGTTAATGGTGAAAGGTGTGGGTCCAGTTTCAGTCTTCTACAGGTTGCCAGCCAGTTCACCCTAATGAAAGTCTTAGCCATTGCAATTAGGGAAGAAAAGGCAATCAAGGGTATCCATATAGGGTCAGAAGAGATCCAACTTTCACTCTTTACAGATGATATGATTGCGTATCTGGAAAACACCAGCGATTCTACTACAAAACTCTTAGAAGTGATCAAGGAATACAGCAGCGTCTCAGGTTACAAAATCAACATTCATAAATTGGTAGCCTTTATATATATCAACAATAATCAAGCTGGAAAAACAATTAAGGACTCTATTCCATTCACAGTAGTGCCAAAGAAGATGAAATATTTGGGAATTTATCTAACAAAAGATGTGAAAGATCTCTATAAAGAGAACTATGAAACTCTAAGAAACGAAATAGCTGAAAATGTTAACAAATGGAAAAACATACCATGCTCATGGCTGGGAAGAATAAACATTGTTACAATGTCCATACTACCCAAAGTGATATACAATTTTAATGCAATCCCTATTAAAGCTCCACTCTCATACTTTAAAGATCTTGAAAAAATAATACTTCATTTTATATGGATTCAGAAAAAATCTCAAATAGCCAAGACATTACTCAGAAATAAAAACAAAGCAGGAGGAATCAGGCTACCAGACCTCAGACTATACTATAAATCGATAGTGATCAAACAGCATGGTACTGGCACAAAAACAGAGAAGTAGATGTCTGGAACAGAATAGAGAACCAAGAGAAGAATCCAGCTACTTACCATTATCTGATCTTTGACAAGCCAACGTTCAGTGGGGAAAAGATTCCCTATTTAACCCCTTGTCTCTTAAGTTGTACTTTCAAAAGCTTTGAGATAGGGTTTGGGTATGTGTACTTTGTAGAAGCTTCCCTGATACTTCTGAGGGGTCCTGTTGGAGGAATCAGTGATAAAAGATCATTCATTAGGTTAGCTGCCATTGATTTGGACTTTCGTTCTGAGTTCAGAAATGTTTTTTGTATATTCTAACTCAAGATGTGCTAATTGGATGTTAAATAAATATGTTTGGCTGAAAAATGAGAAAACCAAAAGCATACACTGTATGAGTTTTATAGGTTACCTAATCATTCTCCCAATTTTCTACTCTGCTGAATAAAATGGCTAAAATTATAATTAACAGCATTTTTGCTGTATGGGTATAGATCATTTTTTTTATTTATTTATTTATTTTTTTTATTGTTGGGGATTCATTGAGGGTACAATAAGCATGAATAGAACTTTCTCTAAAGACGACAGATGAATGGCTAACAAACACATGAAAAAATGTTCATCATCTCTATATATTAGAGAAATGCAAATCAAAACAACCCTGAGATATCATCTAACCCCAGTGAGAATGGCCCACATCACAAAATCTCAAAACTGCAGATGCTGGCGTGGATGTGGAGAGAAGGGAACACTTTTACACTGCTGGTGGGACTGCAAACTAGTACAACCTTTCTGGAAGGAAGTATGGGTATAGATCATTTTATAGACAGCAAGACTCTTATCCATACATATGGATACCAAGAAGCATACATGCCACTATATACTATAATAAACAAAGGACTTTTTAATAAATTCTATACAAATTGTAGTCCCTACACCAACCACATCAACATCACTTAGGAATTTGTTAAATGAAGAAACTCTTAGGCCCAATCTTAAAGTTACTGTATAAGGGATTTGGGGAGTGTAGTCCAGCAATCTGTATTTTAACATACACTCCAGATGAATTTTATGTTCTTGAAAATTTGTAAATTACTCTAATAGATGATAAAATCTCGCAACAGTATGAGTTCTTAATTTACTTGGTGGACTAGAAGACCTTGATTGCAATATTGGAAGTATTACAGCTTGATTTAACATGCCTTTTGAAACCTCTTAGGAGAAGTTCTGTGAAGACATTTAGGAAGATGTCAAAGCCTGGACTATGAGAGACTCTGGTAGTGTAAAAGGGATGTTCTCAACTCTTTACCTAGTGGAAATTCCAGTCCAACTTTTCTTTCCAACTTTTGCTATGTTGCCCACCCTGGCCTAGGATTCTCAGGCTCAAGTGATCCTCCCACCTAAGCCCCCTGGAGTAGCTGGTACTATAGTTGTGTGTCACCATGCCTGGCTCTATTTTTAATAAACACATAGCTATCCACAGGACATCAATCATTCTCCAATCTTAGTCACAATTTTCCCTGCTAAAAGCAGCAATGGTCTGGTTTACAATTTATAAACTGTACATTGTTGGTACATATAGTAAGAGCTCTAACTTACCCTTTATATGATTCCATGTGGAAAAACTAAGGTGTTTATCTATAGAGCCTTCAGCTAGCAGGCCTGGAAGATACCCTAGAGGCAATGTGTTGGAGTTTGACTTCAACTTCATTTTTGTCAAACTAGTTGCCAGAGTGTAAACATTGTTTCAGCTCTTTCTTGACATATTTTGGGTGGAATTCCCTCTGATTGGACTCCACCATATTTGTTCTGCATTTCATTTGCCCCAATAGTCTCTCTTATGCTCCCAAATAGCTTAAACTCACTGAAGTTTAAAAAATAAACTTTCCACACCTGGCCTAAGACTGCGCTCCAGAGTCATTCTCTGATTGGGCAGCCAACCCCCCTTGCCCACTTACACTCTCAGCCTCTCTTAGAGTCAGTCTCTTCAGAGAGAAATGTGTTACCTTATGGTAGATATATCTTGGACAGAGGGGAAGATAAGGAATAAATTCTAAATAAAAGAATCTCTCTCTTTAACATTCCCTCTTAGGGAAGTAAATGCTTATTTGGTAATTCATTAATACAGTGAGTAGTTGCAGCATAACAATACTGAGTCAGTTGCCTCTAGCTATTGTCTGGCTACATGAACACCCATGTCACAGCCAGGAATGGATTTCCTGAAGAGTTGCATACTAGAACCATCTTTGTCCCTGTTCAATTCTTCTGCTTCCCTAAGAGCGGCAACATTTCATATCAGAAATTTCAGCTAAATAGTAATACCAAGAAGTAAATCCACACTAAGAAGGACCCTTACTTTAAACATCCATTAATTAGGCAGTTACCTTTTAAAAAGAGGGTAATGGTTAACCAATATAAATTTCTAAACAGCAGCATGAAAAAGTGAAGTGGGAACATATTGGTAATATTTGAAGTCAAAATTGAATATAGGTATTTATTGTTCTTCATAAAGAGTGGGGGGTGTTTTGTATGAATATATGTTTTGTTTAATTCAGAATACTTTCATTGAAAACTAATGGGTGTGGACTGCAGGTGGACATTGCTGATTCTGCAGCACAGGAGTGAGAAGATTACAGTTGGCTGAGAGGGAATCACATGGGAGCGGCAGTGCCCCGAGGTACAGAGCAGCAGCCGTTTTTAGCAACAACAAGGCTCACCCCTGGATATCCCGAAGCCACTCCCCCTATCTCCCTGGGCAACCAGAGGAGGCCGGGCATTTTCTCAGATGGCAACCACCACAGAACAGATCTGGGACTGAAACACAGGCCCTGTGAATAAAGGGTTTGCCTGAGGCAGTACTGGCCTGGGTGGAACGTGGGGACTAGAAAATGCATGCGCAGAGCCGGGAAACTCCCAGGGCCAGGCTGACCCAAAGGACCGTTTTACTGAGCCTAAGACACACCCAGCCCACAGGGGATCATCAGCCTGTAGACAAAGGAGGACAGGAGGCTAGAGGTGACAACTAACCATACTGCGAACAAACCTGCAGGAGTAAAGACAGGGCCTGAGGCACAGGTTCTGGGAACTCAAATCAGCCCCTCTTCTGCAAAGGAATTTAGCAGGGACAAAAACAAATTCCCACAGGATTGTTGTGTTCTGCCAGAAACATCAATGAAGGGTGGGGCTGGAACTGAGTGAACACCCCCAGCCCCCATCAAGTGCCCGAGGTTGACAGGCCTCACCACCCTCTGCTGGTTAGAGGCAGAGAGCAGCAGCCTGGCTGAGCAGATACAGACTTCCTTGTGATTTAGGCAGGTGCAAACCTCTGGAGTATCTGCTCACTGAAGACAACTGACTGGGTCAAACCCCTGCAGGGCTAGCAGTGACTGGGTATGACAGAGCTGCAAGGTGGGGAAGGAGGCATCAACCTTCCCAGACTAATCTATTTGCTAGGTGGGTGCTCCAGACTTCACGGAGCACTGGAGCAAGTCATATTTGCGTTCCAGTTGCCAGAGACCTTTTAAACTCTCCCACCTGAGACAGGTGCTAACTGAGACAATTAATTTGGACCTTTTGAACTGAGCCAATTGCCTGAGGACTATTCAAGTGGTGCCCTGGGTGTGTGGTTGCAAAAAGTTTTGATCTTCCTTTTCCAATTGTTGCCTGTGGGGGGCGGAGTGACTTAATTGCTGCTATTTCTCCACAGCTGATACTTCAACCCAGAGTAACTGTTTCACTAGGGGCAAACAGAGACCAGCTGAAAACAAGACAGAACCACTTAGTCCCACCACATCAAATAGGTCCCCAACATTTCAGGCCGTAGCACTGCACGGGTCCTCAACAAGGCTCCAGGGGAAAAATCAAACAGTGTAAAGTAATCATGGGCCACAATCAGCAGAAAAACTCTGGTAACATGAATAACCAGAAGAGATCAACCTCCTCCCCCAAGGAAAGATATGGCAGATGTAACTGAAGATTCTGAATTTGGATTGCAAACAAGATTAACAGAATGGAGGAAAATTTGGAATGAGAAATCCAAAGAGCAATTCAAAAGTCAGAATTAGAAATTCAAGGAGAAATTCAAAAATTGTCTCAAGAATTTAATGAATTTAAAGACAAAACCACCAAAGATTTTGATGCACTGAAGCAAGAATTTGCAGCCCTCAAAGATCTGAAAAACACAGTAGAATCCCAGAGTAACAGAGTGGAGCAGGCAGAAGAAAGGATTTCTGACATTGAAGACAAGGCGTTTGAATGCTCCCAAACTCTCAAAGAAGAAGAGAAATGGAGAGCAAAAACAGATCATTCTCTCAGAGAGCTCTGGGATAATATCTGCCTCATTGGAATCCCTGAAAGTGATGAAGTGACCTCACAAAGCACAGAGGCCCTTCTCCATGAAATTATGAAAGAAAATTTTCCAGATATGTTAAGAGATTCTAAAATCCAGATAGCACTTTCAGAACCCCAGCACGACTCAGTCCGAATAAGACATCCCCCAGGCATATCATAATTAACTTCACTAGTGTCAATATGAAGGAGAAAATTCTGAAAACAGCTAGATGCAAGAAATCTATCACCTACAAAGGGAAGAATATTAGAATGACTACAGATCTCTCTGATGAAACCTTTCAAGCCAGAAAAGGGTGGTCATTGACTTTTAATCTCCTAAAGCAAAATAACTTTCAACCTTGGATCCTGTATCCAGCTAAAGTGAGTTTCATTTATGATAGAGAAACTAAATACTTTAATGACATTCATATGTTGAAAAAATTTGCCATAACCAAACCAGCTCTCCAGGATATTCTCAGACCTATCCTCCATAATGACCAATCCAATCCTCTACCACAAAAATAACTCACTCAAAAAATTTTGATCAAACTCCAACTTCCACAATGGCAAAAGGATTAAAATTGTCCACTGGACTTTTGAAAAACTCGATACCCCAAATTTTACCAGACCTATCAATATTCTCCATTAATGTGAACGGCCTAAACTGTCCTCTAAAGAGGCACAGGTTGGCTGACTGGATACAAAAACTCAGGCTAGATATTTGCTGCATACAAGAGTCACATCTTACCTTAAAAGATAAATATAGACTCAGGGTGAAAGGATGGTCATCCATATTTCAGGCAAATGGTATTCAGAAAAAACCATGTGTTGCAATTCTATTTGCTGACACAATAGGCTTTAAACCAACAAAAGTAAAGAACGATAAGAATGGTCACTACATATTTGTTAAGGGTAATACTCAATATGATGAGATTTCAATTATTAATATTTATGCACCCAACCAGAAGAGAAACTCTAACAGACATGAGCAACTTGATTTCCTCCAGCTCCATAATAGTTGGAGATTTCAACACTCCTTGGACAGTGCTGGATAGATCCTCCAATAAGAAGCTGAGCAAAGAAATTGTAGATTTAAACCTAACCATCCAACATTTGGATTTAGTAGACATCTACAGAACATTTCATCCCTAAAAAACTGAATACACATACTTCTCCTTAGCCCACGGAACATACTCCAACATCGATCACATCTTAGGTCACAAGTCTAACCTCAGTAAATTTAAAGGAATAGAAATTATTCCTTGCATCCCCTCGGACCACCATGGTATAAAAGTTGAACTCAGTAACAACAGGAATCTGCATACTCATACAAAAACATGGAAGTTAAATAACCTTATGCTGAATGATAGTGGGGTCAGAGATGAGATTAAGAAGGAAATTGCCAAAGTTTTGGAACAAAATGACCATGAAGACACAAATTATCAGAACTTCTGGGATACTGCAAAGGTAGTCTTAAGAGGGAAATTTATAGCACTGCAAGCCTTCCTCAAGAGAACAGAAAGAGAGGAAGTTAACAACTTAATGGGACATCTCAAGCAACAGGAAAAGGAAGAACATCCCAACCCCCAACCCAGCAGAAGAAAAGAAATAACCAAAATTAGAGTAGAATTAAATGAAATTGAAAACAAGAGAATTATACAACAGATCAATAAAACAAAAAGTTGTTTTTTTGAAATGGTCAATAAACTAGATAAACCTTTGGCTAACCTAATCAGGAAAAAAAGAGTAAAATCTCTAATTTCATCAATCAGAAACGACAAAGACAAAATAACAACAGACTCCTCAGAATTTCAAAAAATCCTCAATGAATATACAGGAAACTTTATTCTCTGAACTGTGAAAATCTGAAGGAAATTGACCAATACCTGGAAGCACGTCACCTTCCAAGACTTAGCCAGAATCAAGTGGAAATGTTGAACATGCCAATATCAAGTTCTGAAATAGCATCAACCATACGAGATCTCCCTAAAAAGAAAAGCCCGGGACCAGATGGCTTCATGTCAGAATTCTACCAAATCTTTAAAGAGGAACTAGTACCTGTATTACTCAACCTGTTCCAAAACGTAGAAAAAGAAGGAAGACTATCCAACATGTTCTATGAAGCAAACATCACCCTGATCCCCAAACCAGGAAAAGACCCAACAAGAAAAGAAAATTATACACCAATATCACTAAAGAATATAGATGCAAAAATATTCAAGAAGATCCTAACAAACAGAATCCAGCAACATATTAAACAAATTATACATCATGATCAAGTCAGTTTTATCCCGGGGTCTTAAGGCTGGTTTAATATATGTAAATCCATAATTATAATTCAGCACATAAACACATTAAAAAACAAAGACCATATGATTCTCTCAATTGATGCAGAAAAAGCTTTTGATAATATCCAGCATCTCTTCATGATCAGAAGACTTAAGACAATTGGCATAGAAAGGACATTTCTTAAACTGATAGAGTCCATCTACAGCAAACCCACAGCCAATATCGTATTGAATGGAGTTAAATTGAAATCATTTCCACTCAGATCAGGAACTACACAAGGCTGCCCATTGTCTCCACTGTTCTTTAACATTGTGATGGAAGTTTTAGCCATCATACCTAGGGAAGAAAAGGTGATCAAGGGTATCCATGTAGGGTCAGAAGAGATCAAACTTTTGCTCTTCGCAGATGATATGATTGTGTATCTGGAAAACACCAGGGATTCTACAACAAAACTTTTAGAAGTGATCAAGGAATACAACAGCATCTCAGGTTACAAAATCAACATTCATAAATCGGTAGCCTTTATATATACCAACAATAGTCAAGCTGAAAAAACAGTTAGGGACTCTATTCCATTCACAGTAGTGCCAAATAAGATGAAATATTTGGGAGTTTATCTAACAAAAGATGTGAAAGATCTCTATAAAGAGAATTATGAAACTCTAAGAAAAGAAATAGCTGAAAATGTTAACAAATGGAAAAACATACCATGCTCATTGCTGGGAATGATCAACATTGTTAAAATGTCCATACTGTCCAAAGCAATATACAATTTTAATGCAATCTCTATTAAAGCCCCACTTTAAAGATCTTGAAAAAATAATACTTAGTTTTATATGGAATCAAAAAAAAACTCTAATAGCCACAACATTACTCAGAAATAAAAACAAAGCAGAAGGAATCACGCTGCCAGACCTCAGACTATACTATAAATCAGTAGTGATGAAAACAGCATGGTACTGGCACAAAAACAGAGAAGTAGATGTCTGGAACAGAATCAAGAACCAAGAGATGAATCCAGCTACTTACTATTATTTGATCTTTGACAAGCCAATTGAAAACATTCAGTGGGGAAAAGCCAGCCCCAGCTGAACTGCAACCAAAAAATAGCCAGGCGTTGTGGTGGGCACCTATAGTCCCAGCTGCTCAGGAGACTGAGGCAGGTGAACCACAGAAGCCCAAGAGCTAGAGGTTGCTGTGAGTCCTGTGACATCATGGCACTCTACTGAAGGCGGTAAAGTGAGACTCTGTCTCTACAAAAAAAAAAAAATTAAAAAAAAGAAAGATTCCCTATTTAACAAATGGTGCTGGGTTAACTGGCTGGCAACCTTTAGAAGACTGAAATTAGACCCACACCTTTCACCATTAACTAAGATAGACTCTCACTGGATTAAAGATTTAAATTTAAGACGTGAGACAATAAAAATACTAGAAGAGAGTGCAGGGAAAACCCTTGAAGAAATCGGTCTGTGCAAGTATTTCATGAGGAGAAACCTCCGGGCAATTGAAGCAGCTTCGAAAATACACTACTGGGAACTGATTAAACTAAAAATCTTCTGCACAGCCAAGAACACAGTAAGTAAAACAAGCAAACAGCCCTCAAAATGGGAGAAGATATTTGTAGGTTATGTCTCTGACAAAGGTTTAATGACCAGAATCCACAGAGAATTCAAACATATAAGCAAGAAAAGAACAAGTGATCCCTTCGCAGGCTGGACAAGGGACTTAAAGAGAAACTTCTCTGAAGAAGACAGGTGCACTGCCTACAGACATATGAAAAAATGCTCTTCATCTTTAGTCATCAGAGAAATGCAAATCAAAACTACTTTGAGATATCATCTAACTCCAATAAGATTAGCCCATATCACAAAATCCCAAGACCAGAGATGTTGGCACGGATGTGGAGAAAAGGGAACACTTCTGCACTGCTGGTGGGAATTAATACATTCCTTTTGGAAAGATGTTTGGAGAACACTTAGAGATCTAAAAATAGATCTGCCATTCAATCCTATAATTCCTCTACTAGGCATATACCTAGAAGACCAAAAATCACATTATAACAAAGATATTTGTACCAGAATGTTCATTGCAGCCCAATTCATAATTGCTAAGTCATGGAAAAAGCCCTTAAAGAAAGATGGAGACTTTACCTCTTTCATGTTTACATGGATGGAGCTGGAACATATTTTTCTTAGTAAAGTATCTCAAGAATGGAAGAAAAGTATCCAATGTACTAAACCCTACTATGAAACTAATTTATGGCTTTCACATCAAAGCTATAACCCAGTTATAACCTAAGAATATCAGGAATGGGGAGAGAGAGGGGAGGGCAGCAGGAGGATGGGCAGAAGGAGGGTGATTGGTGGGATTACACCTGCGGTGCATCTTACAAGGGTACTTGCGAAACTTGGTAAATGTAGAATATAATTGTCTTAACACAGTAACTAAGAAAATGCCAGGAAAATGCTATGTTAAACATTGTGATGAAAATGTGTCAAACTTTTTATAAAACCAACGTATGGTACCCCATGATCGCATTAATGTACACAGCTATGATTTAATATTAATAAAAAAATTAAAAAAATAAAAGTAAATCAAAAGAAAACTAATGGGTGAACATGTAATGCTTTTTGAAGATGAAAATATCTATCTTTGGATAGTAAGTGCTCTTAAAAAAAATAGGTGCTCTTCAAATTTTACATGATATTAAATATAGATTAAAATAGTAACTAAATAATTTTTATATACTTCCATACAATTTCAGGTTTCTTTTATGTGTTCATCACATATGGTGATTACTTATAAAATATTTATTTTATAAGAATATACTGTTATTTCTCTCTATATATATGTATATGTATACTTTTTATATTTGCTTAGTAATATTTATAATGAAATTGTTCTTCTAAATATATTAAAGTGAGACTAGAATAATTTGAGTGATAAGAATTTTTCAAGTGTTGCAATGAAGATACATTTTAGAGAACTATGTGTGTAATCAGATAACCATTTATAGAATTCATACGCAACTATTTCTTTTACTTATAAAAGAAATAGCACAGATTTTCTACTTTTATATATTTTGCAAAAATAGTGTTCTTAGACATTTTCTTTTATTATTTTTTTTTTATTGTTGGGGATTCATTGAGGGTACAATAAGCCAGGTTACACTGATTGCAATTGTTAGGTAAAGTCCCTCTTGCAATCATGTCTTGCCCCCATAAAGTGTGACACACACTAAGGCCACACCCCCCTCCCTCCATCCCTCTTTCTGCTCCCCCCCATAACCTTAATTGTCATTAATTGTCCTCATATCAAGATTGAGTACATAGGATTCATGCTTCTCCATTCTTGTGATGCTTTACTAAGAATAATGTCTTCCACTTCCATCCAGGTTAATATGAAGGATGTAAAGTCTCCATTTTTTTTAATGGCTGAACAGTATTCCATGGTATACATATACCACAGCTTGTTAATCCATTTCTGGGTTGGTGGGCATTTAGGCTGTTTCCACATTTTGGCGATTGTAAGTTGAGCTGCAATAAACAGTCTAGTACAAGTGTCCTTATGATAAAAGGATTTCTTTCCTTCTGGGTAGATGCCCAGTAATGGGATTGCAGGATCAAATGGGAGGTCTAGCTTGAGTGCTTTGAGGTTTGTCCATACCTCCTTCCAGAAAGGTTGTACCAGTTTGCAGTCCCACCAGCAGTGTAAAAGTGTTCCCTTCTCTCCACATCCACGCCAGCATCTGCAGTTTTGAGATTTTGTGATGTGGGCCATTCTCACTGGGGTTAGATGATATCTCAGGGTTGTTTTGATTTGCATTTCTCTAATATATAGAGATGATGAACATTTTTTCATGTGTTTGTTAGGCATTCGTCTGTTGTCTTTAGAGAAAGTTCTATTCATGTCTCTTGCCCATTGATATATGGGATTGTTGGCTTTTTTCATGTGGATTAATTTGAGTTCTCTATAGATCCTAGTTATCAAGCTTTTGTCTGATTGAAAATATGCAAATACCCTTTCCCATTGTGTAGGTTGTCTCTTTGCTTTGGTTATTGTCTCCTTAGCTGTACAGAAGCTTTTCAGTTTAATGAAGTCCCATTTGTTTATTTTTGTTGTTGTTGCAATTGCCATGGCAGTCTTCTTCATGAAGTCTTCCCCCAGGCCAGTATCTTCCAGTGTTTTTCCTATGCTTTCTTGGAGGATTTTTATTGTTTCATGCCTTAAATTTAAGTCCTTTATCCATCTTGAATCAATTTTTGTGAGTGGGGAAAGGTGTGGGTCCAGTTTCAGTCTTTTACATGTAGACATCCAGTTCTCCCAACCCCATTTATTGAATAGGGAATCTTTCCCCCAAGGTAAGTTCTTGTTTGATTTATCGAAGATTAGGTGGTTGTAAGATGTTAGTTTCATTTCTTGGTTTTCAATTTGATTCCAAGTGTCTATGTCACTGTTTTTGTGCCAGTACCATGCTGTCTTGACCACTATGGCTTTGTAGTACAGACTAAAATCTGGTATGCTGATGCCCCCAGCGTTATTTTTATTACCAAGAACTGCCTTAGCTATACGGGGTTTTTTCTGGTTCCATACAAAACGCAGAATCATTTTTTCCAAATCTTGAAAGTACAATGTAGGTACTTTGATAGGAATGGCATTGAATAGGTAGATTGCTTTGGGAAGTATAGACATTTTAACAATGTTGATTCTTCCCATCCCTGAGCATGGTATGTTCTTCCATTTGTTAATATCCTCCGCTATTTCCTTTCTGAGGATTTCATAGTTTTCTTTATAGAGGTCCTTCACCTCCTTCGTTAGGTATACTCCTAGGTATTTCATTTTCTTTGAAACTATGGTGAAGGGAGTTGTGTCCTTAATTAGCTTCTCATCTTGACTGTTATTGGTGTACACAAAAGCTACTGACTTGTGGACATTGATTTTATATCCTGAAACATTACTGTATTTTTTAATGACTTCTAGGAGTCTTGTGGTTGAGTCTTTGGGTTTCTCTAAGTATAAGATCATGTCGTCAGCAAAGAGGGAGAGTTTGACCTCCTCTGCTCCCATTTGGATTCCCTTTATTTCCTTGTCTTGCCTAATTGAATTGGCTAGAACTTGCGGCACTACGTTGAATAGTAACGTTGACAGAGGACAACCTTGTCTGGTTCCAGTTCTAAGAGGAAAAGCTTTCAGTTTTACTCCATTCAGTAAAATATTGGCTGTGAGTTTGTCATAGATAGCTTCAATCAGTTTTAGATATGTGCCACCTATGCCTATACTCTTCAGTGTTCTAATTAGAAAAGGATGCTGGATTTTATCAAATGCTTTTTCTACATCTATTGAGAGGATCATGTGATCTTTATTTTTGCCTCTGTTAATATGGTGGATAATGTTTATGGACTTGCGTATGTTAAAGCAGCCTTGCATCCCTGGGATGAAGCCTACTTGGTCATGATGAATGACTTTTTTGATGATAAGCTGTAATCTATTGGCTAGGATTTTGTTGAGAATTTTTCCATCTATATTCATGAGTGAGATTGGTCTGAAATTCTCCTTTTTGTTTGGGTCTTTTCCTGGTTTTGGTATCAGGTTGATGTTACTTCATAGAATGTGTTGGGGAAGATTCCTTCTTCCTCAGCTTTTTGGAATAATTTCTGCAGTACAGGAATAAGCTCTTCCTTAAAGGTTTGATAGAATTCTGGAGTGAAGCCATCTGGAACAGGGCATTTTTTAGTTGGAAGCTCTTTTATTGTTTCTTTGATCTCAGTGCTTGAAATTGGTCTGTTCAGGAGGTCTATTTCTTCCTGGCTCAGTCTATGGAGAGGGTGTGATTCCAAATATTGATCCATTTCCTTCACATTGTCAAATTTCTGGGCATAGAGTTTCTGGTAGTATTCAGAGATGATCTCTTGTATCTCTGTGGGATCAGTTGTTACTTCCCCTTTATCATTTCTGATTGAGGTTACTAGAGATTTTACTTTTCTAATTCTAGTTAGTCTGGCCAATGGTTTATCTATTTTATTTATTTTTTCAAAAAAACCAACTCCTTGTTTAATTAATTTTCTGAATGATTCTTTTGTTTTCAATTTCATTGATCTCTGATTTGATTTTGGATATTTCTTTTCTTCTACTGAGTTTAGGCTTAGATTGTTCTTCTTTTTCCAATTCCATAAGATCTCTTGTGAGATTGTTGATGTGCTCTCTTTCTGTTTTTTGAATGTAGACATCTAAAGCGATGAATTTTCCTCTCAAAACTGCTTTTGCAGTATCCCACAGGTTTTGGTAGCTTGTGTCTTCATTGTTGTTATGCTCAAGGAAGTTAATGATTTCCTGTTTTATTTCTTCCTTCACCCATCTGTTATTCAACAGAAGATTGTTTAATTTCCATGCCTTTGGGTGGGGTCAAGCATTTTTGTTAGAGTTGAGTTCCACCTTTAGTGCCTTATGGTCTGAGAAGATACAAGGTAAAATTTCAATTCTTTTGATTCTGTTGATATTTGTTTTGTGTCCCAGGATATGATCAATTTTGGAGAATGTTCCCTGGGGTGATGAGAAGAATGTATATTCTTTATCTTTGGGATGGAGTGTTCTATATACGTCTATCAAGCACAGTTGTTCTAGGGTCTCATTTAAATCTCTTATATCCTTGTTTAATTTCTGTTTAGAGGATCTGTCCATCTCTGTAACAGGAGTGTTAAAGTCCCCTGTTATGATGGTATTATCCGATATCATATTGCTCAGACTGAGTAAGGTCTGCTTCAAGAATCTGGGAGCATTTAAATTGGGTGCATAAATATTTAGAATTGAAATGTCTTCTTGTTGTATTTTTCCCTTGACCAATATAAAGTGACCATCTTTGTCTTTTTTGACTTTAGTTGCTTTAAATCCACATGTATCTGAAAATAAGATTGCAACTCCTCTTTTCTTCTGAATGCCATTTGCCTGAAAAATTGTCTTCCAACCCTTGACTCGGAGCTTTAATTTGTCTTTTGAAGCCAGGTGTGTTTCTTGCAGACAGCAAATGGATGGCTTGTGTTTTTTAATCCAGTCAGCCAATCTATGTCTCTTCAGTGGGGAATTCAAGCCATTAATTTATTGAGATAATTGATAAGTGTGGTAGTATTCTATTCATCTTGTTTTGTGAGAGTCCATTGCTTAGTTTTATCTTTTGCATCAGTGTGGAGGTTAGGTTCTGTCCTTTGATTTCTGAGTTCTTACTTTGCTGCTGATCCATTGTGGTGGTCAGTGTGCAGAACAGGTTGAAGTATTTCCTGTAGAGCTGGTCTTGTTGTGGTGAATTTCCTCAATGTTTGTATATCCGTAAATGATTTGATTTCTCCGTCAATTTTTAAGCTTAGCTTAGCGGGGTACAGAATTCTGGGCTGGAAATTGTTCTGTTTAAGTAGATTAAAGGTAGATGACCATTGTCTTCTTGCTTGGAAAGTTTCATTAGAGAAGTCTGCGGTCACTCTGATGGATTTGCCCCTGTAGGTCAACTGGCCCTTACTCCTGGCAGCTTGCAGAATCTTTTCTTTTGTCTTGACTTTGGACAGGTTCATCACAATGTGTCTTGGAGAAGCTCGGTTAGAGTTGAGGCGACCTGGGGTCCGATATCCCTCTGAAAGCAGTGTGTCAGAATCTTTGGTGATGTTTGGGAAATTTTCTTTTATCATATTCTCTAGCGTGGCTTCCATTCCTCTGGGGCATTCTTCTTCCCCTTCTGGAATTCCTATAACTCGTATGTTGGAACGCTTCATAAAGTCCCATAATTCTGACAGTGAACGTTCTGCTTTCTCTCTCTTCTTTTCTGCCTCTTTTACTATCTGAGTTATCTCAAGAACTTTGTCTTCTACCTCTGAAATTCTTTCTTCTGCATTGTCTAACCTGTTGCTGATACTTCCCATTGCATCTTTAAGTTCCCTAATTGACTGTTTCAGTTCCTTCAGCTCTGCTATATCCTTTTTATATTCTTCATATCGTTCATCTCTTATTTGATTCTGTTTTTGGATTTCCTTTTGGTTATTTTCCACTTTATTAGCAGTTTCCTTCATTGTTTCCATCATTTCTTTCATTGTTTTCAACATGTGTATTCTAAATTCCCTTTCTGTCATTCCTAACATTTCTTTACAGGTGGAATCATCTGCAGTAGCTACCTCATGGTCCCTTGGTGGGGTTGTTCTAGACTGGTTCTTCATGTTGCCTGGAGTTTTCTGCTGATTCTTCCTCATGAGTGATTTCTTTTATCTGTTTCCTTGCCCTAATTTTCCTTTCACTTCCTCTTGCTCTTTAAGTTCTTGTGCCTGTGGACTAAGGGTTACAGGACCAGAAGGGTGAGAAGATTGAAGAGCAAAAAAGGGATGAAAGAAAAGAGGACCAAGTGATAAGAAAAAAAAGAAAGATAGAGAAAGGAGAGGGGGTGTGTATAAGGAATATTGACAAAAAGAAGAGAGGCACAGAAAGAGGGAGACAGGGCAATATAGGTGTACAGTAGGGTACTTTGACACAACCTTAAAAAACCCCACCTTCTGGGGGTGCCCAGTTGGGTGGTTCCCTTGAGGTCAGCAGCTCTTTGCTATCCTGATCAGACACAGTACCCCACCTCCACCAAGTAGAGAGGAAAGACAAAAATGCTATAAATCAAACCAAAGCAAGCAAACAGAAAACTTTACGGGGATAAAATTGGGTGAAAAACCAAATGATAGCGGTAGAAACACTAGCAAAAATGAAGTTCTAGATATTAAAAAAGGCAGCAATGGGAAATTATAATTAAACTAGAAAAATTGAGAAAGAAAAAGGGAATGTATGGAAAAGATTGAAATTAAAAAACAAAAGAACATCAACTACGTCAAAATAAAGAAAAAAAAACCAAACAAACAAAAAAAAAGAAAAAAATACACAACCAAAACAAAGCAGTGTGTATATGTTATTGAATATTGTCTGGGCAACATGTGGTCTTCTGGGGTATTAGACGTTAATCACAGTTCTGATACGACTGGAGGCTGCTGATTTATGAAACCCCAGCTGTAGACACCCTAAATCTCTCTTCAGCCCACTTAAAAGGCACTTTGAACTTATAACCTTGCTGAGCAGAAGCTTTCCCAACTTTCTCACTGGAATCACTGCTGAAGTGGCTATCCACTTACCCAGTGTGCCAAAACTGGTCTCACTCTGCCCCTGAGGGTTAGGGCTGCAAGGCCACTGGGACCCCATCCTTAGGCTACTTGGTTGCTGGGTTACCAGCTCCCACCCGTTTCTAGCTCTGCGACCCTGAGGGCGGAGCTTGCCGGGGCAGATCACTGACAATGGTTCCATGTGACCCACCGCCAAACACTATTAGCTCCGTCTGGCTCAGCGGCTCAGACTGGGGCCCTAGACAATGGCCAAAGTTCTCTGCACTCCCGCTCAGGCCCTCCCCAAGGCAGTTCAACTCAATGCCAAGTCCAAGGACACCAAAACAGTTCACAGGTAAGGCCTTTCTGGTTTGCAGTCTCGCTGCTACTGAGCTTACAGTTGTGGGCGGGTTTAGACGGATTGAACACACGCAACCGCTTGCCGGTTTTCCACTGTTTTAGTCCTCCTCTTGGGGTCCAGAAGTCTCTCGCTGACTCCCTGTATCCTCATAGGAGTGATGATAGGCAGATCCCACCAGCCAGAGATGCCTGGATTCCTATCTCCCCAGACTCACGGTGCCCAGATGCAAGGAAGCTGTTACTCGGCCGCCATCTTGCTCCGCCTCCCTTAGACATTTTCTTTAAGAAATCTGTTATTAAATTACTGTGAAACACTTTATCTGAAGGTCCTATAAGACATGCAGACAATGCTTACAAATATTCATCATAGTATCTTTTATATCAGAAAACCTAAATGTTTAACAGGGGATTGGTTCAATAGAGTATGGTTCACATATCTGATAAAATATTCTCATCTATTAAAATTATAGTAATATTTTGAAATTATATAATAGCATGGGATATTATGACCCTATATAAATAAATCAGCATGAAAGAATAATCTTAACTTTGTGTAATACACAGATATAAACAAATAGTTTACATTGGTTAAAATACATGATAATATATTAATTAAAATACTAAATTCAAAATTTCATCCTTTTGCTTTTCTGTATTTCCAAAATATTCATAATTCAGTATCATAGAAATGGTAATTATTTTAAAAGAAGAGCCAGCTGATCATCCCTCTATATATTTGAACTTGGATTTTAAAACTTAAATCCACTTGAGCAAAGTTGCCTACAAGTCTTAGAGCTTTAAAAGAAGTAAGGTCCCAGGGAAAACTGCTACCTTCAAAATTGGAGAAACTCATGATGAATTCAGAGCTTATTCAGGCAAAACCCATGAACAGCAATTTCTATGAGAACCAGTACCCGGATAAGAAAACATGACCTATAATTGACAATTGCTTGAGGCTTACTATGGACAACTTTGAAACTGAAAAACTCCAGGAGGATCTAGTCCCAGAGGCCTCACAATTTTTTAAAAATTGTTATTATTGTGTTTTACCTCTAGGAGCTCTACTAGGTTTTTACAGGGATTTATTAGAGGAAAATCCCCTCTTGTTTCTCACAAGAGGTGAAAAAGAACCATCTTGAAACACACCAGAACATTTTGTTCTCCTTAAAGTCTGCCCTCAGGAGAAACTATTTAAGAGCCTAACTTGTATGGGGAAATGAAAATATCTAATTTCAGCTGCTCTAGGCTTCTATGTGGAAGAAGAAAAACACCAAACTGCAACCCACTCTAGCCATCTTCTCCCACTGAAGGTGAGGAGCATACTGAGAAACACTTGAGAAGGTCACAGAGGCACAGCTCAAAAAGCACTGAGACACAATCACAGGAGCATGGGAAACTGTCCTTCCCTGTGCACCTTACCACCACATACCATAAGCTTATTTACAGAAGTTATTTTTTCTCAATACATCATGTCTGGCTATCAAGAAAAAATTTAAGACAAACTAAAATGCAAAAGAAAAGAAAACAAACAAACAACACCCCCCCCCCCAAAAAAAAAAAAAAACCAACACAGTCTGAAAGATCAAACACCTAAACAGACTCAAATATCGTAGGAATGTTGGAGTTATCAGACTGGCTATTTAAACAATTATGATTAATATGCTAAAGCTCTATTGGATAAAGTAGATGTGAATGAACCGATGGGCAATGTAAGCAGCAAGACAGAAATTCTAAGGGAAAAAAAACAAAAAGCACAAAGACATCGTAGATATCGAAAACACTATTACAGAGGTAAGGAGTGCTCATTAGAATAGACACATATGAGGAAAAAGTGCCTGAGCTTTAGGATAGCTCAATAAGACCAAAAAACAAGGAGAAAAAAAAGACTGAAAAAAATACCCTGAACAAAATATTCAAAACTGTGAGACAACTGAAAAAGATATAATATACATATAATAAGAATACTGGAAGGAATAGAAAAAGAAAAAGGAATAAAAGAACATTTGAAATAATAATTTTGAAATAATAATAAGTAAAAATTTTCCAAAACTAATGCCAAACACCAAGCCACAAATCTAGAATGTTTGGAGATCACCAAGTAGAATTAATATCAGGAAACTACACCTCTACATTTCATTTCAAGCTACAGAAAATCAAAGGAAAAAAAAAGTCCTAAAATAATCCAAAGGAAAAATGCCTTACTTATAGAGGAGCAAATGTAAGAATTAGGTTTGACTTTTATTCAAAAACCATGCAAGCAAGAAGAGGGTGGAGTCAAACATTGAAACTGTTAACAGAAGAGGGTGGAGTCAAACATTGAAACTGTTAACAGAAAATTTTGCCAACCTAGAGATTTGCAATTTGTGAAATTATCTTTAAAAGTGAAGAAGACTCAGACAAACAAAAATTGAATTTGTCACTGGTAGTTCAGCCTTGAAAGGTTTAAAGAAATTATTTAGAAAGAAGGAAAATGACAGAGGGCAGAAATTCAATCTATGTAGAGAAAGGAAAAACATCAGAGTACAAAATGAGTGAAGATAAAATAAGGTTTTTATTTTATTATTCTTAATTTATCCAACACATAGTAGATTGTTCAAAACAAACAAACAAACGAACAAAACCCTATAAAACTCCTAGAAGATAACATACAAGAAAATCTACAAGACCCCGGATTTGGGTATGGCATTTTAGACATCAAGCACATGAGCAATGAAATAAAGAATTTATAAACTGTATTTATTAAAATTCAAAATTTCTTCTCTGTGAAAGCTACTGAAAAAAAGAACAAAAAGAAGCTGCAATATGGTAAAAAAAAATATATGTACATTTGCAGAACACATATCTTATAAAGGACAGTTAGCCATAAATAAGCAAAAAACTCTTAAAACTCAACACCAAGAAAGTAATACCATTAAAAATGGGCCAACCACCTTAATAGAATGCTTACTAAATATGATACATATATATCAATAAAGTGTATGAAAATGTTCTCCACATCATATAGCATTGGGGAAATCCAAATTAACATGAAAATGAGAGACTGTGGCACACCAATTGGAGTGGCCTCAATCCAGAATACTGGTAGCATCAAATGCTGATAAGGATGTGAGGCACAAGAGCACTCACTCCTTGCTGGTGGGAATGCAAAGTGACATCTTCCTTGAAAGATAGATTTGCTGTTTTTTTTTTTTTTTTTTTTTTAATAAAACTAAACTTACTCTCACCAGATGATTCAGCAATTATACTCTTTGATATTTACTCAGAGATGTTAAAAATGTCCCCTCAAGAACATGCACACAGATGTTCATTACAACCTTATTCCTAAAGCCAACTTAGAAGCAAACAAGATGTCCTTTAGTATCTGAATGAATAAGTAAACTGTTATACATCTAGATAATAAAATATCATTCTCTGCGATAAAGAAATGAACCTTCAAGCTGTGGAAAGACATGGAGGAAACTTAAATGCATTTTACTAAGTGAAAGAAGGTAATCTGAAAAAGGCTACATACTTACTGTATGATTGCAATGATATGACATTTCAGAAAAGGGGAAACTATGGAATCAGTAAAAGGATCAGTGATTGTCAGGAATTGGGTAGAGGGAGGAATGATAGGTATAGCACAGAAGAGTTTTAAATAAAAATACTTTGCATGTTATGGTAATAGTGGGTACATGATGTAATATGTTTTTTCAAACCCATAGAATGTACAACATAAAAAATGAACCCTAATATAGCTATGGGCTTTGGGGGATAATAAAGTGCCAAGGTAGGCTCATAATGGAAGTGGCTGTACAGGAGTAGGGACTGGGCTACATGGAAAAGCTGTGTTCTTTCTGATGAATGCTACTGTGAACTTAAAACTGCTCTAAAGGGGCAGCGCCTATGGCTCAGTTGGTAAGGAACCAGCCCCACATACCGAGGGTGGCGGGTTCAAACCCGGCCCCGGCTGAACTGCAACAAAAAATAGCCGGGCATTGTGGTGGGCGCCTGTAGTCCCAGCTACTCGGGAGGCTGAGGCAAGAGAATCGCCTAAGCCCAGGAGTTGGAGGTTGCTGTGAGCTGTGTGATGCCACGGCACTCTACTGAGGGCCATAAAGTGAGACTCAGTCTCTACAAAAAAAAAAAAAAAACCGGTTTAAAAAATAAAATGTATATAAAAGTGAAATTCTCAAAGAATTCCCAGTTTTAATAAACCAGACATTGATTGCAAAATGAAAATCATAAATAATAAAAGCTTACCTTTTCTTACTACAAAGAATCTACCATAGCAGACAATCCCTATGTAATTTTCTAAATCATCCCCTCTTGTCCTTTCTGATAAATTAAAATATTAAAATTGGTGATGCTAAAGTTCATGAGGGAATGTGTTAATAAATGTGGGGTTTTCCTTATTAATTTTCATACAACATACTTTAAATATTTTGCCTAATTACTGGAAGGAACACCATGTAAGATACATCTCCATTATCAAGAAAGCCAATCTCACCATGGAATTAATTCTTCTATTTTACTGATGGATTCAGAAACTGAATATTTTGCTTTATAAAGAAATATTCATGTGAACTGAAATCATTTTAGAATGAAGTGATTCTAAACAACTATGTTCAGGGCAGGAGTTTCTGCTCCATTCTTTCTTAGCTTCATCATCCTGGGAATGTCCATCAATTTATTCACTTATCCATTTTTTTTTATAATTTTTTTTTGTGTGTGTGTGGTGTTTTTGGCCGGGGCTGGGTTTGAACCCGCCACCTCTGGCATATGGGACTGGCGCCCTACTCCTTGAGCCACAGGTGCCGCCCTTCACTTATCCTTTTTATAAAAAAATGATTTTTTTTATGATTGCTTAAGAGGCATTGTATGTGTATCAAAGTAATAAGAAAAATGGACTCTGACCTGGATTTATTAGATTCAAGTCTGTTTCATACCACTTATTACTGTGAAAATTTGAGAAAGTTACTTATCCTCTCCTTATCACCATATATATATATGTATATATATACTCATGTGGAAATGAAAGTAAATAATTCTTCTCTCATTGGGTTGCGAGGGATATATATTACACACACACATATGTATATATAATATATGTGTATATATGTATAGCTAGACAAATACAAAGATATATATGTTACAGTGCAAGTCACAATATATTACTGCCATGGATTTGGATTTGGATTTTCTTCCCACATGAAATGGAAGCAGTGATATTACCCACCTCAAGTGTCATTGTCTTTCAAGTCTTGATATGGTGCATGGCAAATAACAAGAGTCCAAAAGAGTTATATATAATCAATGTTTTCATAATTTTATTTTTTTACATAAAAGCAATGGGAATATGGAATATCTAAAGATGCTTGATTCTGGTTATTAGGTCTTTGTCAGATTGTAGCATGCAAATATCTTCTCCCATTCTGCAGGTTATCTGTCAGCTTTAGTTGCTATACCCACAGCTATATAGAATTTTAGCTTGATCCTGTCTTATTTATTTATTTATTTTTGGTATTGCTGCAGTTGCTAAGGGGGTCTTCTTCATAAAATCTTTTCCCACGCTGACATCATCAAGAGTTTTTCTCACACTTTCTTCTAGAATTTTTATCATTTAATGTCTTAAACTTAATTTTTTTCTCTAGCAAGAGTCAATTTTTGTCAATGGTGAGAAGTCCCAGTCCAGTTAATCAGTTCTCCCAGGACTATGTATTAAATAGGGACTCTTTTCCCCAGTGTATGCTTTTCTTTGGTTTATTGAAGACAAAATGGCTATACGTGGCTGGTATCATCTCTAGGTTCTCTATTTTATTTCATAGATCTATATCACTATTTTTGTGCTAGTACCATCCTGTTTTGATCACTGCAGACCTAAAGTCTGGTAATGTGATGCCTCCAGATTTATATTTGTTTCTTAGAATTGCTTTGTCTATTTGGGGTTTTTCATATGAAATGATGTTCTATTTTTTCAGGTTTACAAAGTATGATGTTGGTGCTTTGATAGGGATTGCATTAAATTTGTAAAGGACCTCCACAAAATAAGAACAGAACTCCACCATTCTTATTAATTCTCTCAATAAATGTGCATGGCTTGAATTCCCCACTGAAGAGGCACAGAGTAGCTGATGGGATAAAAGCACAATCCAACTATATGTTGGAAACATGTCTAACCTCGAGGGACTCAGGGTGAAGAAGGGTTGGAAAACAATATTTCAGGCAAATGGAAATCAGAAGAAAGTAGGGGGTGCAATATTATTTGCAGATATATGTGGATTTAAAGCAACAAAAGTAATGAAATACTAAGATAGTTGCTATATACCAGTCAAGGGACTTAATCAGCAAGACAATATTTACCAATCTTGAATATCCATGGACCCAACTTAAATGCTCCCAGATGTATAAAGTGAACCTTATCTGATCTGATCAATATAAGATCCTGAAATATCACAATAAAAAGAGATTTCAACACCCCTCTGGCAAAACTGGACAAATACTCCAAACAGAAACTAAACAAAGAAACAATACACTTAAACATGACCTTAGAACAAAAGGGTTTAACAGACATTACAGAACATTGTGTCCCAATAAAATTGAGTACACATGCCTTTTATCAGCCCATGGATCATCCTCCAAAATTGATCATATCTTAGGACACAAATCGAATCTCAATAATTATAAAAGAATAGAAATTATACCTTGTATCTTCTCAGACTATCATGGAATAAAAGTAGAACTCAACTCCACCAAAAATGTTTATCCCACATAAAGTCTTTGTCCCATATAAACAACCTTATGCTGAATGACAGCTGGGTCAAGTAGGAAATAAAGAAGGAAATCATTAGGTTTCGCTAACAAACGACAATGAAGCCACAAGCTGTCAGAAGCTGTGGGATACTACAATTTATCTCATTAAATGCCCACATCCAAAAAACAGGAAGAGTGCAAATAAACAACCTAATGAACTACTGCAAGTAGCTGGAAAAGGAAAAGCAATCCAATCCCAAGCCTGGTAGAAGAAAAGAAAACCAGAATTCAATCAGAATTAAATGAAATTGAGAACATCTAAAGATACTTAACATGCTAAGATTTCTTAGTCCTGCCTGAAGTCAAGTGTATCAATAAAGTATGGGGTTTGCTATGGGTTTGCCGAGAGTTGATAAAGAGAATCCAGGCATCGCAACCATAGAATTTACTTTGAAAGGAAAAGGGAGCTTTAGCATCTTCATATGTGTTTGGACATATTACTGTAGAATATTATTTCTGGAGATTTCTTCAAGTCTGAAAGTCATCTATCATCAAGAGACTTACAATACTCTCTTTTCCTAAAAATAACAAACTGGCAAACATGAATTTTTCTGTGTAGAATCAAATATTTCTCATGTTTTGAAGAGAAAAACTTTTCATCTCTCTCTTCATCTTCCTTGAAGATGGCTTCATATAACCACTGATGCTCCTAACTCTCCCACTGTACTTCAGCTTCCCTGGAGCAGGAGGAGACAGTCAGGTAAATAAGAGCATCTCACACTGAGTACCTTACATCAAAGGTTGTGCCACATTCAGGGAAAACCGACTGTTCTCAGACCCAGAGTTTAGCCTTTGCAGACAGGAGGTCTGAACAGAAACATCTGCCCCAGTAGAGGAGAATAGAACTCTGGTCCCTTCAAACTGCCTCTGGGTATGGATATGTGCTCACTGACATAGATGACGGGAAACAGCCTATACAAGTAACCTGTCACATGACAGGTGTAATCTTAGGAATGTCATTCATGTTTTTGTTGCTGTTGTTTTTGTTGTCAGATTGAGGTTATCACATATAATCTCCACATCAAACCATGTACAGATAAGAACACTGTGTTTCAGAGATAATGTCACAATTTAAACTAAAGAGTATGTGAATGCGTAAGGGTCTTACAGTGGCTCTAACAACTGGATGCTCATCTTGGATCAGCTCCATAGTAGCAATTTTGAGTAAATTGCTCAACATCCCTAAACCTAAGTATTAGCGTCATAACACAATGACTGCTGTGTCTCCCAGATATGGTTATTATAAATATCATCATCATCAATGAATTTGTTTGGTATTTAGTTGAAAGATCTACTTTTTTAAAACACGGATTACAGTTGCCCTGGATCAGCACAGAGTTTAAATCTCCTGCTGCTCCATTAGTTGTTGGTATTTCTCAATGGTCTATTGTGTGCCTCTGGTTCTTTTGGAACAGGGAGAAAAAGGGAAAAGCATATTTTTTTCATTATGGTTTTCTTGTGTTTTACACCTGGAAATTAATGACTATCTATGAATAAGAAGGTCAGTTTTACACAGACCCAAGGTGGGGATACTCTACACTGATGCCTCTACCTCTGGACCAGCTGCCTTGAAAATGTATCACCACTGCGAGAAATCGACTACCTCAGCATGCCACTGTCACTTAGGTACAAAGGCTCTGCCCATTACTCTCAGATTTCCCTTTAACAACAGGTGCAGAAAAAAATTAAGAGATGGTTTTACTGAATCTTGATGACTTGACTGCAGCTGTTGTTATATAAATAAACTGGAGACTACTCAGGTCATTTTTTTCCTAAGACATACAAAAGGGAGATGTCAATATTTTTCAGCTTTTTAGAAAGACTAGGAGACTGTGAAAATGTCCTCAGTAACTTCATCTCAACAAACACTCAAAAGCAATAATTGCCCTGTAGATATGTGGCTGTTAAAGAAAGATTAAATTAAACACAGGACATGTTGGTGTGAACCATGGTAGTTGGGATTTTTTATTTTTATTTTTTTCAGATGTGTGGATTTCACTCCAATAACATGTTACCCTAATTTCCTTTTCTACTCTTAATTTTTGCACAATGTCATACCAAGACATAACAATGATTGGGAGGTTGGTCCATTTATAGGCAAAAGTAATACTAAAATCTTCCAGTAAAACAACAAAATACTTCTAATTTGCATTAAATGAGGTAAGAGATTTCACTTATCCACAGAAAAACCGTTGTGTGTGTGCATTACCACAATTATTTTCCTTTTTCTGTATGTGTTTCTCTCCCTTCCTTATTGCTGAAATTATGAGGTTTAATTTGGTGGTGTACTCTCTATGCTGTAACTAATAGGAAAATTAGCTGTGACTCTGAGGGGCTATTAGAGACTGGATATAATAATCCATTTTTGTACTCTGCCACCATCCAGTCTTTGGGAATGGAAGAAAATGAATTTTAAGTAACTCCTTCTATATCTCCTTTTCAACACATTTATTACTACATGTCCTTTAACCAAAGAACACAGATGTTACAAGGAAGTCTTAATTAGATTTCACATTTTATGCAATTAGTTACTGTTACAAATGTAAAATCTACAATACAGCACAAAGAAATAACTTTAAGTCTATCAAGTCACTTCAATTTGTTGGATCACTGGTCTTTGTGGATTGTCATGTGCATATAACAGCTTGAGGTAACAGGAATGTGAATTCATATTTAAACACATGTCATTGGTTAAAATTGTGTCAGCTCTGTAGGTTCGGAAGCAGTTTCTCAAATTCTCTGAAATGAAAATATTAATACAGATGAAAACTTCACCAGGATAGAAAATCTAATTCCAGAATTTGGAGAGAACGTATTTTAATCATATGGCACATTGGTTAGATTAAAAATTAAAACACAGATGCAGCCATTTCTGAAATGCACCCGGGAATGACATAACTAGACTTTTCTCCATAAAACAGAATTGAGGAAATGGGTGGGTGGTGGTGCAGGAGGTAAGGAGACAATTGACCCTCTCCCACTACTTTGCCTTCACCAAATAACTTTTAAAAAGTCAGTACTGAAAAATAACATGCCCAGCTAGACCTCTTTGTACATGTTCTGCTTTGTTTATTCCTTTTGCCTCAATAGTGCCTCCCACTTGTTTATCTCATCCTTACCTTTCATTTCTTCATTTTTAAAAATTCATTGAAAGGAAGCATCAGGGAAAATTGGATTAAGAAATACCGTGAGAGGGTCAGACAGGCATTGAATTGAATCTTTTCTTTCTCCTCATATTTTATTCAAGGAAATATTAAATCAAATCTTGACAGATTTTGGCTCTTAGAGTGAAAGCGGGAGGTGATGACAAGGAGGATCTATTAGAGCATGCTGGGTACAGTGAGGGTCCATGAACTGTTTCACCTCAGAGTAATAGAGAAATAGGAAGTAAGAGAGAATGATCTCATACCAGGCAAGCAGCGACAAAGGAGTAAGCAGGAAAGAATAAATTGCTGGTGACACATCAACTCTAATGGGCTGACAAGTGGGGGAGGGCCTGGATTGCTGTGTCTAAAAAAGTTCTGTCCATTCGTAGTAGGAAGAGTTGCGTGATAAAAATATCAGTGTCTATACAGGTGAGGGAGGGGCAACTTAATGGAAATTTCTGTGTACAGTATTTAAAATTCACCTAAAATTTCCACTCATAAAATTTGATTAAATTACAGTCATCAGGTCATTTAAATAGATCAAACCCACTCTGATGGTTGATTTTATGTGCTGGCTTGGCTGGATGACAGGATGCGATGTCAGGAGAGTGGCCCAAACATTATTCTTGGTAATTCCTTGAGAGTGTTTTCCCTGAGATTAGCATTTAAATTGGTGGACCAGAGGTGTAGAGCAGATTAATTCTTTGTAATGTAGGTGGGCCTTATCTAATTACTTGAGATTTGACTAGAATAAAAAGACTGATGTGCTCACATGATTAAAAGAAAATTCTGGTGGTGCCTGTAGCTAAGCGGGTTGGGCACCAGCAACTTACACCAAGGCTGGCAGGTTCAAACCCTGCCTGGGCCAGCTAAACAACAATGACATCTGCTAAAACAAGAACAACAACAAAAAAAAAAAAGAGAGAGAGAGAGAGCGAGAGAAATTCTCCAGTTGACTCTTTATCTGTAAAACCAACTTTTCTTGCCTGGTGGTCTTTACACTGGAACATTGGCCCTTTCTAGGTTTCCCACACCACTGGCCCACCTGTGGAGTTTAAGTTTAACAGCCTCAATAATCAGATAACCCAGTTCCTTATGATGAATTTCTATAATCTATATCTTTATACACAACTATTCATTCTGTTTCTCTGGAGAACCCTGTCTAATACACACATTAATGTAGACTCATTTTCTTTTTTTTTTTTTTTTGAGACAGAGTCTCACTATGGTGTCAGAGTGCCATGGCATCACAGCTCACAGCAACCTCAAGCTCTTGGGCTCCAGTGATTCTCTTGCCTCAGCCTCCCAAGTAGCTGGGACTACAGATGCCCACCACAACACCCGGCTATTTTTTTGTTGCAGATGTCATTGTTGTTTAGCTGGCCCGGGCCGGGTTCCAGCCTGACAGCCTGGGTGTATGTGGCTGGCACCATAACCATTGTGCTACCGGTGCTGAGCCAAGAAGACTCATATTCTTAAAATCACACTATGAAGAATATTTAAGTCCAAAAAAGTTGATGTAAAATAAGGATGAAACCAACAACTCTTCATATAGCATTACTGCTTTGTAGAATATGTGTAAGTAAAAGAAAACTTGAAGGTAAGTTAGGAGATATTAAAATGATTGTTCTGTGAGTGTTAAGATTATTGGATAATTTCATCATTTCTTTTTAATATCCAGATTTCTAAATTTTCTATAATAACTATATAATGCTTCTTAATCATCAGTAGAAAAATTATCATTATTTAACAAAAACTTAAGCAGCTTAAAAGACAAGTATCATGGTGAAAATTTAGCTGCTTGCGAGGAAGAATACAGAATAATTCAGTTCCCATCAGAACAAAAACAAAGTGTATGTCAAAGATGTGAAGTCACAGTTCCTTTCAGCAGATATCCTACCTGAGCAGATGGTATACAATAAAAAAGTCACTGCATGTTAATGGAAGGCAGAGATACAGTTTTCCCAAAAGTTGGTATTGGAAATAGATGACCTTTGAGGGTACTTTTTTCAAGAACAGTCTACCCGTACATATTTTTAGATGTTCTTTTTACAGAGATTTGTTTCCAGAGGACCAGACATTCCTGATCCAGTTCTTGCTATTTTGTAAAACCTGGGACACTAAAACAAACAAACAAACAAACAAATAACAACAACAAAAAAAAAGAAAAAAAATCTCATTTTTCTTATAGTGGGATTATTTGCTGTGTTTATTATTGGTTAGTGGAACATGATTTAGTGTCAAACTAAATATACATGCCTTCCAAAGTCTATTTTTATACTTTTTGTTTATTTCTTGATCAATATAATTTCCCAAAATATTCCCCCCCCCCTTTTTTTTTTTTTGCAACAGAGTCTCACTGTGACACCCTGGGTAGAGTGCACCCTGGGTACAGTTCACAGCAACCTCAAACTCTTGGGCTCAAGATTTCCTCTGGCCTCAGACTCCCACGTAGCTGGAACTATAGGTATTCCCCACAACACCCTGCTAATTTTTCTATTTTTAGTAGAGACAGTGGGTCTCACTCTTGCTCAGACTGGTCTCCAATTCCTAAGCTCAAGCCATCCACCTGCCTTGGCCTCCCAGAGTGTTAGGATTACAGGTATAAACTACTGTGCATGGCCTAATTTATCAAAATCTTACTGTGTATAAATACATGTGTGTGTACATAACACACATTTTCTGCCTTCTTTCACTTTTGCCCTTTCTTAACCACGGTGCTGACTGATTCTATTTCTCTTCTTAATTCCTGGATTGAGGGAGTGTGCGTGCTGATGTTTGTTGTCTGAAGGCCACCACAGATTTATAGATTATTGAGCATTGTGTTTGTTTCTTCATGATTTGAAAATCATTGAGCCATTGAGCTACTTTTCCCTTCACCTCATTTTCATTCTCTTTTTCCTTCTCATTTTCATTCTTTGTATATCTAGTTTCTAATAGCTGACTCACCTCCTCATTTACTAATGTAAGTCCCCAACCATAAATTCGGGTTAACAATTAAAAAGCTTTGCAGAGGTTTAGTGAGTATTAAGCAGCTAGTAAAGTAAATCATTAGAGTTTATGGTATTGGATCCTTGTTCAATGTATGTATATCTTTCCCCCCTTTATCTCAGAGGCAGAATCTATTTTATTCTGTTTTCAATTGACTTTTTGTCTCCCGGTTTATAGCTTGTGCTTATTTTCCTTGTGACTTTTTCCTTGTTATCCCCTTTTTCATATGCTCTATATTCTTTCTTTTCCTTTTCTTAGCCTTGCATGCAGGTTAGGGAAAGGGTACAAAATGACCCGATTGCCATCAAGATCCAGTTAATTATCCTACTTAAGGTAAGGAGATGTCTCATGTACTACACTTGCACTGAAGGCTGAGCTCCCTAAGTGAGAGAAGAGCTTAGCTGGAGGTTTATGACCTATACGTGTGACCTTGAGTAAGTTTCCCAACCTTTTCCCTCATTTCCCTTATCTATAAATGAGAATAATTGCAGTTAAAGAGTAAATAGGAGTTTTAAATGAGTGAATGTTTGTGACTGCATCAAATAAAATTGCTGTGTCTGTGGGTCAAAACCTGACAAATATTAGAAATTCCATGTTTCAACCTAAGGCAAAACACTTTTAAAAGTGTTTTGTCATTCAATAAATGTTAACAATTCTTATTATTATTGCCATAATGTAAGATACAACTGCAGGGAAGTAAGATGTCTAGGGTCTCAATGTTGTCTGAATGAATCCAGGGACCTGAGCATTTTCCTGGGTGAGGGGTATGCAGTGGTTGAATAGTAGACCCCCCAAAGATATGGCCATATCCTAATCCCTGCAGACTGTGAGGATTATCTTATGTGGAAATAGATTCTTTGCATATATAATTGAGGATCTCGAGATATAGAGAGATTATCCTGTATCACTTTAGGGGCTCTGAATTCAATGACAATTGCCCCTTAAGAGTGAAGAAGGAGGAGAGGAAACAGAACAGGAGGAGGCAATGTGACTTTGGAGGCACAAACTGAAGAACAGCAACAGTCACTAGATATTGAAAAGACAGGAAACAGATTTCTCTCTAGAGTTCCAAAGGCAGCTTGACCCGGCCAACATCGTGATGCAGGCTGAGTGATTCTGACATTGGACTTCTGGCCTCCAGAATTGTGAGAAAATAAATTCTGTTGTTTTAGGAGTCCGAGTTTGCAGAAATTTGTTACAGAAGCCCTAGTTTCCGTGGTAAAAGTCAGCCGATTCAGAGAGGACAAGTTCCCACTCTGATGCTCTAATCCCTCAGAACCCATGGGATCTCATTTTCAATTTCATGGATCTAATTGGCTGCTGCTCTGGACTTTCACAGAAGTCTGTGAGGTTGAAAATTGGTATTCTCCTAAATACCTGCAAGTGTAATGACATATGATATCTCTCCCTGGCTGCCGGAAGACAGTGCCTGCATTCAGGATGTTGAGCAACTCACAGGCCAACCAAATAAACAAACAAACAAACCAAAGACAATCAGGGAAATATCCCTTTATTGTCTCTGTATCTGCTGAAAGTGTTTTCAGGCAAGCAATGCTATAAAATTGTTTCTCTATTACAATCCAATTATTATAGAATGAGTTCATATACAGAGTGCCAAAAAAACACATGCATGTTTTAAGAAGGGAAGAAAACTATTAAAAGTGTAATAATATTCACTGATAACATTTGTTATCTTGTATATTATATCTTGTATTTGTTATTGCAGAAGTCAAATGTGACTTCAGTCTTACAATTTAAGAACTTTTTTTTTCTTTTTTTAAAATGTGTATACATTTTTGGCACCCTCTGTATTTAAAAAAAATGAGTTCTGATATATCAGGTTTTATGCTGATCCAAGTGGGTTCATTTGGTTGTTCAGGTCAATCACAACGGAAAACTTCCCCCCTTTTGACCAACTAAAGACTTTTTCATTTGCATTTGTATTTTCATTTGCCTGAATTATAGATGACCATCCCTTCACCCTGAGTCTATATTTATCCTGTAAGTTAAGATGAGATTCTGTATGCAACAGATATCTGGTCTGAGTTTATGTATTCAGTCAGCCAACCTGTGCCTCCTTAGAGGACAATTTTAACCATTCACATTAATTGAAATAATTGATAAGCCTGCTAGTGTTTTGGGTGTCACATTTTTTGAAAGTACAGTGGACATTTTTCATCCTTTCACCACTGTGGAAGTTGGGATTTGATCAAAAGTTTCTGAGTGAGTTCACTTTGGTGGTAGAGCATTGTGTTGGTCATTGTGGAGGATAGGTCTGAGAATATACTGGAGAGCTGGTTTAGTTATGGCAAATTGCAACATGTGAATATCATTAAAGTATTTAATTTCTCCATCATAAATGAAACTTGGTTTAGCTGGATACAGGATACTGGGTTGAAAGTTGTTTTGTTTTAGGAGCTTGAAAAGTTTCAACAGAATGATCTGCAGTCATTCTTATATTCTTCCCCTTGTATGTTATAGTTTTCTCACATCTGGTTGCTTGCAGAATTTCATCCTTCATATTAACTATGTGAAGTTAATTATAATGTGTCTGGGAGATACTTTGTTTTTTTGGCCGAGGCTGGGTTTGAACCCACCACCTCCGGCATATGGGACCGGCACCCTACTCCTTGAGCCACAGGCGCCGCCCTGGGAGATACTTTGGATTGAGTCATGCTAGGGTTCTGAAACTGTCTGCTATCTGTATTTCAGTATGTCTTTCCATGTTTGGGAAGTTCTCCTTGATTATCTCTTGGAGTGAGCATCTATGGCTTTTGGAATAACCTCATCACCTTCAGGAATTCCTATAAGGTGAATGTTTGCTTTTGTGGAGTCATCCCACAGCTGAGAGAATGATCCATTTTTGCTCTCCACTTCTCTTCCTCTTTGAGCATTTGGGAGAGTTCAAAAGCTTTGTCTTCAGTGTTAGAAATACTTTCTTCTGCCTGCTTCATTCTGTTACTGAGGGATTCTACTGTATTTCTCATATCTTTGAGGGCTGCAAATTCTTTTATAAATGTGTCAAAATCTTTGGTGATTTTGTCTTTGAATTCATTGAATTCTTGAGAATACTTTTGAATTATTCCTAGAATTTCTAATTCCAGCTTTACTTGCATTCTGTTAATCTTATTTGCCATTGAAATTCTAAACTCAATTTCACATCAACAAACATTTCAGCCATTTGTTTATGAATGGGATGTTCTGTTGACTCTGCTTTGTTGTTCCATGGGGGAGTTGATCTATTCTGATTACTCATGTTGCCAGAGTTTTTCCATTGATTCAACCCCATGATTGTTTTTCACCATTTGGGTAGATGAGCAGGTAAGGTGAAATTGGATTGGAGGCTCCTGGATTTGCAGTTTTTTTTTCCCATCCAGTCAGTGATGTTGAATTTTCAGAAGGGTATAAGTATAAAAGCTGTTCAGACAATGGCTGGAAAGAATAGAATTTTAGCAATTTCATAGTGCTTGGAATAGAAAAATGGAGTTCAAGTCCTACCAAAAAGAAGGGGTAATAATAAATGCCACATTCCTCATTTGGAATCCCTGGTGGATTAAAGGTATGATCATATCAAAATAGATTGATTCTTATCAGTACTGCAACTCTGGCCTGCTGTGTGGTACAGGTGATTTACCCTCATTCTTGATGCCTTCCATTTATTTCTGGGGGATGATGCTACCATTCAGAACCTCTGAAATTGTGTATTTAAAATATCCAGTACTGAGAAATAGAAATCTGGCATTTTGGTCCCCAAATTGAACTATTTAATCCTTAAATTTATTCTTTCTGTCCTTGACCCATCTCAGGTAATAGCATCACCATCTACCAAGATAGTCAAGCCAGGGACCTGGAGGTCATTCTTGCTCATATCTTACTCCTTTTTTCCTTTCGACCCATTATCCTAATACATCAGTAAGTCCTATAGGTTTTGCCCATTAATATTTCTGTCATTTTCCCACTTTTCCATTTCCAATAGTCTGGTAAAAACCTCATATCTTGTTTTAACTGGTACTGTCTGAAAGAAATATAATATGAATCACACAGGCAAGTTTATTTTATTTTTTCTGTGGCCAATTTGGGGGTATAATGAAATATGTAAACCAATATATTCAAAATAATTTTTTTAGCATGTAATAAATACATATAAGATATTTTGCATTTTTGGTACTATCTTCAAAATCTAATGTGTGCTTCAGGCCCCCTCAATTTGATTATTGGATTTTTATCAGAATATTTGATGTGTAGTTAGGGTTTATAAAATCCATAATTAAAACAGAAAATAGTGATAAATTAAATTATAAATTATATTTATAATTATAATATAATTATAATTATAAATTAAATTTATTTAATTATAATTAAATAAATTATAAATTAAATTTATTCCAAACATAATAAAAGTTTTGCAAAACATAAATTGAATGCCAAAAGTAAATAAATTTCCCTTTAATATTTGCATTCACATTGACAAAATTGGCATATGGTTTCTAGAATATTTTGGTTGAATTAGAAGTAAGAATATCAATTTCAAAACTATCCGTATCAGCTCATATAAAAACTCAGTTTTGTTAATATCAAATTAAAAGCATATTCTAGGCATGGAAAAGACACTATACAATTATTAATGTAAATAAAACATGCTCCAGACATTCTTGTAGTTTTCTACAATTTATACAACACTATCAATTATTAAAACCTTTTGCATATTGATGAAAGAAAAATATCTAAAATTGCTAATCTTATAATAAAATTTCAGTGCAGATTCACATACTTTTCTAGCTAGGTAATAAATAAGCAATTATTTTCTTTAGCACTTCACATTTATCTCATCTGTATGCATTGTGGTATCAGTGTGAAAATAAATTACACTGCAATTTTTGGTCTTTGATATTTTGACTATTTGAATTATTCAACTCCTCACTTGTTCAAATAATTCACACAATTGAACATTGACTAAACAAACAATTCTTTGTTTCAAGAAAATATTGACTTGAAGTTAGCTATAACATAAATCTGTCAAATATCTTTCTCAGTTCAACCAGCAAGCACATGCAAAGATTGTCTTCTATTTTCTTCTATTTCTACTGATATTCTTATAAATCATTGATAAGTTATAAAACTTAGTGTTTATACTGATCCATTTTAATGAATGTGTCAATGATATTTTTCATATAAGCAGGTAGAAAATTGAGCAAAATGTTCTTAATATGTATAATAGCTTGGGACAATAAAGCATCCAACTCTATTG
Source organism: Nycticebus coucang (assembly GCF_027406575.1). Lineage (NCBI taxonomy): Eukaryota > Metazoa > Chordata > Mammalia > Primates > Lorisidae > Nycticebus > Nycticebus coucang. The sequence goes on along the minus strand of NC_069787.1, from coordinate 79,705,080 downwards.
ACAGCAAATCCAAATTATTGACCTACCACAGATGAAGCACTGTCAGTCTTAGTAGAAACTATATCTGACAAAATTCTTCTTTGATAGATGCAAAAGATCCCATAACATTTGTGACATAGTTCTATATTTTATACTGTGAATCAACATCATTTCTAAAAATCTATAGAAATATTTTGAGACAACACACACCCAATTCTTAACTAGACAGTTTTTCTTTCATTGCATGAGTATCTAAAATAAAGCAAAAAATCACAATTCTTAACGCTTTGACTACTTAAGTTTTTGACATTGCTACAAAGATGTTATACTTTATGGACAATTGGTTGATGGCTTAAACAAAAACCTTTCCCTTTTTGTATAAATGATTCACATAAAATTTTAAAACGAATGTTTTATAAGATGCTAAGTTTATTTACTTTGTTAAAAATTGTTTTGCTTTTCTTTGTGTCAAATTCTAATCCCTTTTGTATTTGGCTAATGTGATCTCAGATCCTCTTAAATTTCATCTAAAAAATTTTAGGCACTTAATTCTGATTTTAGTTTATTATTATTATTTTTTGTGTATGTGTGGCTTTTGGAGGATACATCATTATCCACTATGTAATCCATTACATATTTGCTGAATCTAATTCTTAATATTCATTATTTATCATTTTCATTACTAAAATTTTATTTTGCTCACCTGCAGAAAAATGCATTTTCTTCTTATAATAAAATAGTGACATACTAGATATTCCAGTGTCTTTTTCACTTTATTGTTCTGGTTGATTTACTGCATTTCCACTCAAACCAGCATCCCTAGTATGCCTTTAGAAAAATTATTTTCTCTTAATTTGAACAAAAATTGAATTATGTAATATTTAAAATGATATATTCTTCAATTTGTTTACGATTACAATTTGAATAGGTATTACTATAATGTTTATGACATGCATAAAATGTTTAATTTTACTATAAAACTAAGATTCCTGTTTTATTTATTGTGCTTTTTGATCAGAGAACTCTAACCATAATATCAAAATATCATATCATAAATATTTAAAGTGCAGAAAAGATAAATGCAATAAGAAAATTTTGAATGAAGTCAGGGTTGTGAGTGTGGGAGAGCCCTTACCAAAGAATTATAGCTGATTTTTCATCAGAAACCATGCAAACAACAAAAAGTGCAGAGAAATTCACTTCAGAGAGTGAAAGTATTGAATAACAAAAAATCTCTGAACAAGAATTCTATATCCAATAAAATTAATTTTTAAAAATGAAGGCAAAATAAAAACTATCTCTGACAAATGAAGATAGAATTTGTTACCAACAGGCTAGCCCTGGATGAAATACCAGAAAAAGTTCTTCCACAAGAAGGAAAATGATACAGATCAGAAATTCAGATTTATATAAAGAAAGGAAGTTTATCAGAGAGGAATTAAACCTAAAATAAAATATTTTGTTTTGTTGTCTTAATTTTTTCTTATTTGTTGCAAATACATACTTATTTTTCTAATTCTAGATCAAAAAGATAATTGTTTAAATGAAAAATAGTAACATTGTATTCTGTTCAGTGGTTATAGCATATAGATATGTGAAATAAATGACAGGAGGAATGGGAGGAAAACAAGGAGAATACTCTGTTATAAGAGCCCTGCACTATACCTAAAGTGATAGAGTGTGTCTGGGTTGGTTTAGATTAGTAAAAGGTGTGTGTGTGTGTGTGTGTGTGTGTGTGTCTAGAACAACTACTAAATGTTTTCAGGTAAGCAGTATATAATTGGTATGATAAGAGCAGAAACGAAATGGGATCATATAAAACATTCAATTAAAACAAGAGGAAGTTAAAAAAATGAAAAGTTTAAAAACTGATGCAACAAATAGAAAACTTCCACAGACATAGTGCATACCAATCTAACAATATAAACAATCACCTTAAGTACAAATGGACTGGGTACATCAACTAAAATACAAAGATTGTCAGAGTGAATAAAAAATTAACAAGACCCAGCTATATGCTGTCTATAAGCAAGATACTTTAAATAGAATTGGGAAGATTAAACAGAAGAGAATAAAGGAATTTATCTCATTAAGAGCTGTAGCACTTGCATTAATTTTAAACAAATGTGTGTTCAGAACAAGGAAATTTGTCAGGGATAAAGAGGAGTATTACATAATGATAAAGGAACCAGTTATCAGAGGAGATATGACGTTCCTTAATATTTATGAACTGGAAAAAAAAACATATGAGGCAAAAGTCATGGAGCTTGAAGGAGAAATCAGCAAGCCGTTATTATAGTCAGGGACACCATTATTTTTCACTAGTTTACAAATCAAACAGGGAGAAATTCAATATGGATGTGGTAGACCTGAGGAGCACTATCAATCAATACGATCTGATTGATATAGATTATAGACTACTCCAACAATGACAGAATACACATTCATATCAAGCTTATATGGAACATTTGGCAAGATAGATGACATCATGGGTCATAAAAAAAAATCTTAACATTTATAACATATTAGAAATTATGTGAAATGTGTTCTCATACCATAGTGGAATTAAACTAGAGATCAACAAGAGAAAGATGGCTGGAAAATCACCCAAACATTTAGAAATTAAACAACACACTTCAGCATAACACATGGATCAAATAAAATGTTTCAAGAGAAATTAAATTTGAATTAAATAAAAACAAAAACACCAATTATCAAAATTTTTGGCTGCAATGATAGTAGTGCTTAAAGGAGAAACTAATAACCTTAAGTGACTATATTGGAAAGGAAGACCTGAAATCCATAACCTAAGGTTCTAATTTATAAGAAAATATGAAAAGATATTATTTTAAACTTAAACCAAGCAGAAGACAGTAAATAATAAAAACTAAGATAGGAATCAATACAATTGAAAACAAACAAAAAAAAAACAATAGAAAATATCCATAAAACCAAATGCTGTTTCTCTAACAAGGTCAAGGTCATCAGTAAATCTCTTGATAGGTTAACTAAGAAAAAAAGAGAGAAAACAAGTTCCTAATATCAGAAGTGATATCAATTCCATGGATATTAGAAGAACGATAAAGTTATATTACAAACAACCTTATGGCCTTATGTTTGATAATTCAGATAAGATGGACTAATTTCTTCAGAGACATAAACTGCCAAGCTAACTCAAAATAATGGAAGAATATGAATAGGCTTATATACATTTAGAAATTTAATAAATAATAGCTTAAATGTTATCATAGATATGTATGTGTAGAAATAGACATAGTATATAGTATATAGGGTTCAGTATTACCCGTGCTTTCAGACATTCACTGACATTATTAGAACCTATTCCTTGTGGAAAAGAGGGAAGGAACTACTATATAACACAAAATAAGGGTAATATCAGACTTATTTGTGAGAAATAGGACTGCCCCCTAAGATATAGAACAAAATGATAACCTCTCTCATCATTCTATTCAACATTATATTAGAATCCCTACATAGCACAATAACCCCTAGATAAGCCTAGAGAAAAAAATGCAATATAAGAAATACAGACTGGGAAGAAAAGAATAAAACTTTGTTGTCAGATGACATGATTGTCTATATAGAAAATCTCAAAGAATTAGACAAACTCCTAGAATAAATAATGAGTTTAGCTAGGTCACAGGAGACAAGTTAATGTACAAAAAAAGAAAAAAAAATTACTTTGTTATATACCAGCAAGAGCAACTGGAATCTAAAATTAAAAATCAATATTACTTACACTACTACTCCCTACAAAATTAAATACTTACATATAAATCTAAAAACATATGTACAGATTCTGCATGTTGATAATAACATAACTCATAAAACACATCAAAGAAGATCTAAATAAATGGAGTTTGGAAGACTTAATATTGTTAAGATGTCAGTACTCCCAGTGTGATCTACGGACTCTTGTAAGACCTATCAAAATAGCAGAAAGTTATCTTTAGATAGTGACAAACTGATTCCAAAGTTTATGAGGGAAGGTGAAAAAGAGCTAAATAATGAAAATAATTCTAAAATGAAAGCATAAATTTCAAAGAATCACACTACTGACTTCGACTTACTATAAAACTATGGCAATCAAGACAGCATTGTATTGGTTAAAGAATGAATGCACAGATCAATTAAACAAAATAGAGAGCCCAGAAATAGTCTCACACAAATATCACCAACTAATCTTTAGCAAAGGAACAAAGGTAATTCACTGGAGAGAGCATCATCTTTTCAATAAATGGTGCTGTAACAATTGTGTACACCTTCACAAAAAAATAAAAAAAATGTAGATACAGATCCTAGACCTTTTTCACTCTAAGAGAATCATAGACCTAAATATAAAGTGCAAAACTTATAAGACATGTAGAAGAAACTAAAGGAGAAAATCTATGCGACTTTAGGTTTAATGATAATTTTTTAGATATAGAACCAAAAGCATTCTAAACACAATTACATAGGTTTACTTTAAAAAAATATATTTTTCTGAGGCAGACGCCATTAAGAGAAAGAAAAAACAAGCCACAAACACAAAAATCTTAAAAATACACAAAAATTTGTGAAAATAATAGTAAATATGAAAGCTCAAATCCGAAATTTATTCTTAAGAAAACTAATATGGAAGATAAGCATTTTGTTGAGAATTATTTAGGAAGACAAGAACAAATAACATAAACAATGTTACCAATTAGAAAGGTGATATGATCTGACCACAATTGTGAAGAAATATTGAACCTGTAAAAAGCTATGAATTATGACATTGACCAAGAAAATACATGTACTTAGAGTAATAATTTTTAAAATTCAGGATGTAATATTAATATTACTACCTTAATGATCTTATCCAAAGGATTTTATGAATAAATTATATTAGATAATTTCTCTTCTATTTATATATTCTGAAACAAAGCAAAATTATTTAACACTTTCCAATTAATTTTGATGAGTGTAAAATTTCTTGATAACAAATCTCACTGGAGAAATGATTTTGTTTTACTTTGTAATACAATCTAGGCACTCAACAATCTTGTGCATGTTTAATAAAGAAAAATGTTCTAGGAACAGAAATCTCTTTACCCAAGGAATTAATATGACATTAAAATAGTGTATTAATTTTAAGAATAAAAGTGACCATAGTATTTTAAAAATCTTGAAATAACCTCATTATTGGTGGTATTAATATATAAGATATATTAATAGGACAGTAATATATTGGTTTATTGCAATAAAAATGCAATCCTATATAGGTGATTAAAATCAATGTTACCAATTGATTTATTATTGGTAACTGAAAGTATTGATTTATTTAACTCATATACTTTGTAAACATTCTCATTGTAACAAAGAGCATATTACTTGTGCATTCTGCCTTAAATGAATACATTATATTTAACTTAATAGCAAAATAAATGTTGCATTCCCAGTAAAGTTAAGAGTCAAAATTGGTCACAAACATCATGGCTTGACATTGGTCTAGTTGTTCTTGCCCAGCACATTGTAATTAGGCAAGACTACATATATAATAAGGGGTATAAATTATCATGTACTTTCATTGAACGAGTGCCAAATGTTTAGTGCAATGTGTGGCATATAATACACGCACACTAAGTAATAGTTACTTTTAACATTAGTGTTTATTTAAAAACTAAAAGTAATAAATGGCAATACTATTAGAACTAAGATCATCCAATAAAACAGTAGTTTAGATAATGATACACGGACATGAATGGCTTGTAAAAAATTTGATGAGCATGAAATGGGGTAGGTCCCTCTCATTATAGCAATGAAAAAATAAAATATACATGTACACAAAATTTTTGAAAATGAGTGTTGGATGTGAGGGCAATCTGGCTACTACATCTGTCACCCCATTGATCTCCAGGGTTGATTTGGCTGAAAAAGAGTGTTAACAATCACATCAGCTTATTACTTTGTGAATAGAAAAATTTTACACAAAAGTATGTGTTTATCTTATACTTAGATACATAGATCCAATATAGTATAGATGCTAATTCTATTCAAGTTCTATTCACAATTCTATTGTGATTGTATGAAGAACTTGACAAAATTATTCTTTAGTTCATCTGCAAATAAGTAAAGATAAAATAGCAAACTGAACATTTTGGGAATGAGAAACAAGAGTAAAGACAAAACTTGGCACATGAAAAAACAAACAGCACTATGAAAATGAATACACAGTTGAGAAATAGACCCAAGAACTTACTATAATGACTTATAAAATACAATTGGAATTTTAAGCAATGAGTAAAAATTAATATAAAAATAATATTTGGACCATTTGGGGAGGTAGGTTAGAATCCTATATAATATCAAAACAAGTATAAATGTATTAATATCTAATTATAATAAAATCCATTAATAAAGTTAAAACAGAGATAAAATTTGGGGTTGTTGAAGGTATTTTGTATTACGATGGTAGTCTCAAAAACAATAATATAAAATACTGACGTATTACCTAAAACTAATATATTTCTTTTAATGTAAAACTTCCATGAGTAAATTAAAAAGCAAATGAAAAAAAGACATATTAGGTAAGGAAGTTTCAGTTTTAGGATGTGAGTTTAAATGATACACACATACACACAATCATGCATTTAAAAAACAGACTAGTAGAAAAAATGGTGAAAACATTTGCACAGGTAATTAAAATATTTCTCGACCACTGTTAAATTTATAATTTTTTCTAATTTACAGTAATTTTTAAAACTACAAATACTATAAATAAAGTTATTACATACTTAGATATTAACTTATAACTACTGATTCAAAATAGTGCCAGAGACAGTACAGAATGGCAGACAACCTCACATAAGTCAGATATGAATTAGTGCAAATTTTGTTAAGGGCACTTTTGATGAAATATAAGACTTAAAATTTTGTATGAACTTTAAACTAAAAGTTTCACTTCTAAATTCACTTCATTCAATGATGAAGCAAAATATTCTTTAAAATATTTATTAGAATAACAATTACTTTAACCTAAAGTAAATGATGGATAAGAGAAATATATTAAAAGAGTATATTAGACTATTAGGAGCTTTAAAAAATACGTTGTCATGTGAGGCTAGTTTCAACTCCGGATTCTCTGTCCCATAGTTCTATGTCTCTGCCACTCACAAAAATTTATTCTTAATGGATAGAAGATTTAAACCTAAGACACAAAACTATAAGAATCCCAGAAGAAAGTGTAGGAAAAACTCTTGAGGATATCAGCTTAGGCAAAGAATTTACAAAGAAGACTCCATTGACAATCGAAGACCCCCCCCCCAAAAAAAAAAAAAGAAAGAAAAGAAAATAGGACCTGATCAAGTTAAAAACTTTCTGAACAGCTAAGGACATAATCAACAAAGCAAAAAGACTACCTACTAGTGGTTGATAACTACCTACCTACAGGACTGATAACTAGAATCTATAAGGATCTCAAGTAGATAAACAAGTAAAGATCAAATAACCCCATTAAAAATTGGGCAAGAGACATGAACAGAAACTTTTCTTACAAAGATAGATTAATGGTCAACAGATACATGGAAAAGTGTTCATTGTCTCTAATTATAAATGGAAATCACAATCACATTGAGATATAACCTGACCCTAATGAGAATGGCTCATGGGTCTCTGTTGCATAAAGTCTCAAAGCAACAGATGCTTATGTGCATACAGAGAGAAAGGGATACTCTTACACTGTTGGTGGGAGTGCAAGTTAGTGCAAATCTGCAGAAAGTATTGTGGACATTTCCTAATGAACTAAAAGTAGACCTACCATTTCATTCTGCAATCCCATTACTAGGTAATTACCCACAGGAAAAAAAGTTATTTTATTCTTAATATCATTGCACTTGAATGTTTACAGCAGTAAAATTCATAATGGCAAAGATGTAGAAATAACCCAGGTGCTGTTAATACATTCGTGAATTAATAAATTGTAGTATATGTATACCATGGAACTAATATCTTTTGTAACAACCTAAATGGAATTAGAGATCATTCTCTTGAGCAAAGTATCACAAGAATGGAAAAATAAGCATCATATGTACTCAGTACTAAACTGGAGTAAGTCAACAATTATATGTACATATGAGAGCAAAACTCAATGAACTTCAAACAGGGGGAAGAGATGGGTAAATTCACACCCAATGGGTACATCGCAAAGGTATATCATGTACTTTCTGGATGAAGGACACATCTAAAACCCTGATATTAGCCTTACATAAGCAAATTATGTAGCCAAATCATATGTACCCCAATCATATGTACCCCTTAATAATCTGAATTTTTAAAAGATGATGTAATAAATAGTTTTTTGTTGGTATGAAAACAAATGTATTATTCTTTACATAGTTATTTGTAAAAAAATTAAAAATAGAATTGCATTATGATCTTATTATATCTAGTCATAAAACATGAAATAATATATTTGTATATACACACACACCACATTAATGTATTTGCTCATGGTAGTAGGATTGGATGGGCATGCCCTTATCTTTTCTGTTGTTTTGCTTATATATATTTTCATTTTTTTCTTCAAACTCTGTTATAAAATTCATACAGTTTATAGAAAACAAAGTTTACAACAGTAAATCATCACTTCAGGAAAACTGAGAAACATCATCTAAACAAGCCCTGTATGCTAAGAACTGTGCTTTTATGTTTTATGTTTATACTAATTAATGCAAGCACCTGTGAGCTGATAATCTTTTCACATAGATATGCTGAGACCTGATTTAGCTGGCTAAAGTGGAAGAGAGGCACAACTAAGTGTACCCATATTAAAATCCCAGTTTCTTCTACATCCAGTTTCATCAACATTTAGTAACCTGAGAATTCTACTTCATGTGCTGAGTGCCACAGAAACAAACCTCAAAACTAAACTCCAAATATAACATTATTATAATAGTCAGCCTCCCTATGCATCTAGCGAGGGAGAGTTCACAGGTTCTGATGACAACATCCATCCCTTTCGTGCTAGTATCTGGTGGGAAGATTTTTAAAACTTTCTTTCACCAGCTTCTACCTGTGGTCTTCCGTACGTATCTCGGTCCCATCCCACATTCATAGTATATTGTTCAATCAATATAAATCAAGCAGAACATCGTTCTCTGGACACAAAAATATCAGTCACAGCCCAAAATTGGAAGTTCCTTGACATTTCTCTCTCTATATAGTTTCTAGCTGAAAAATCCCTCTCCTACAGTTTTTCTTTTCTCTGAATCTGTGATAATCCTACTGGCCCCAAAGGATAGGATGAATGTAAAGTAGAGAATGGCAGGTAACTGGAGCAGAAAAAGAAAGAAATCGAAGCACATCACCTTGTTGTTTATAATTCAGCATTATGGTTGTGGAACACTGCCTGGAAGGCTTCCAGGTGAAGGATGGAGGGAGCAGGATAATCACCAGATCACAACACAGGCTTCTGTGACTGGCTAGGGTTCCTCAGGAACCATCCAGGCTGCAAAATTCCAATGTCAAAGTGTCTTTACAACAGAGAGCAGGTAAAATTGGATAAGAAAGTAGAAGGGCAACAAACGGTGCTGTTAAGTTGCAGACAGTCCCTGATCATTCCTCTCCCAAGTTCCCTAAAATAGTTTCTAGCATATAGCAATTGAGATCTTTATAATTGATTATGAAACTGTGGTACATAGTTCCACGAACTTCCTTTCCTTTCCTCAAGTGGAAAAGACACTCCCTGAGCTACTCTGCCTGGACTTGGGCCTAGAACACGATTACAACAATGAAGGTCTTTATAATTACTAAAATGGTATTTCTATAAGACCTATGAATAGATACTGATGTTTATAAAAATCAGGAGCAAAATAATAAGCAAAATAAAAAAGAAGTATACATCAGGTGAATTATTACTCCAGGATACAAAAGCTGTTCAAATAGCTCTCCATAGTGCCAGGAAACAATAAGGAAAACACTTTTTTATTGGAAAAGGGAAATCAAATAAGAGATGTCGATAGATTAAAATAAGATAAGCAAAGGAAAAAGATGATCTAAACAAGAAGAGATAAGTGGAAGAGAAAAAAAAAAACATAGCTGCTGCAAAGATGAAAGTCACATCAGAAGAAATGTACGGGGTAAATAAGTCTGTCACATGGCCTGGAATTTGTTAATAAATTTAAAGAAGTAAAAAAGAAAAGATGAAAGAGAAAATGAGTGAGAGAAAAAGGGAAGGAAAATGGTAATGAAGAGAGATGAAAGAGGAGACAAAGAAGCAAATTTGATGCATACATGTTATTATTCCTGGAAATAAAATTAAATAAGTAGAAAACAAGGAAAGAAACCTCTGCATATGACAGCACCATAAGGATAAAAATTTGTATATATAGATTAAAGAGAAACATGGTATTCTAGTAATAGCCAGTATCCAAAAATAAAGTAGGAGAGGGCACAGAGTAAGATGCTTGAATGGAAAGCTTCAAGGAGCCTCCCTTTGCCCAGACACCAAATTCAACAATTATCCACAGAAGCAAACACTTTCAGAAGAACTACAACTCAGGTGAGTGATCATACTGCCTGGTTTTAATATTTATATGAAGGAAAGAGGCACAGAAGCGGGCAGAGAAGATGATCTTGCATTGCCTGTGCCTCTCCTCCCCAGTCCCAGGCAGTGCTGTGCCAGCACATAGAATTAGAAAGAGCATCTGTGGGCCCAGGCTAGAGAGAATAAATAATTGTGAGAATTTACATTGAAACCAGAACTTCTCTGGCACAGGGGAACACAGTACAGGGTACAATTCTGTCTGTGCCGACAGAGGAAACATTTAGATCGGCCTATCCAGAGAGAAATTCTCCACCCTGATTTCTGGCTAGCCCAAGCACCAGCTGACAAAAAAAAAAAAAAAAAAAAGCCTGAAGCATGGACTAAATTCATAAGGCAATTGGGTCACAAAGATTGCAGCCACCCGGCAATGTCTGAGGCTGTGCTGGCTTGGAGTCAATCGACTTGGGGTAAACTTGACCCTGTGGGATACCAGTGGTGCTAGCCAGCCAAGCCACTGTTGTAATCATGTTCTCGGCCCAAGTCCAGGAAAGAGAAGCTGAGGGAGTGTCTTTTCCACTTGGGGAAAGGAAAGAAAGTTTGTGGAACTATGTACCACAGTTTCATAATCTATTCATAATGATTAGTAATGTGGTACATATACTCAGTGTATTATTATACAATCAAAACCAGAATGAAATCCTGTTATTTGCAGCAACATGGAAGGAACTGGAGAACATTATGTTAAGTGATAATATCCAAGCACAGAAAGACAAATCATGCCTGTTTTCACTCATATATGGGAGGTAAATATTAAATACAATTTATCTTATGAAAACAGAGGGTAGAATGATGGTTTTCAGAGTCTGGGAAGGGTAGCAGGCAGGGGAGGATGAAGTGAGGATGGTTAATGGGTGCAAAAATTAAGTTAGATGGAATGAACAATATTTGATAACAAAGTGACTATAACCAACAATAAGTTAGGGTATACCATAAAGTAACCAAAAGGGTGGAATTAGAATATTTCTAACTCAAAGAAATGATAAATGCCGGAGGTGGTGGACATGCCAATTACCATGAATTGATGAATCCACATTGTATGCACATATCAAAACATCACATGCACCCTATTGTACCCTCAATGAATCCCCAACAATAAAAAAAAAGTTATACAGCTATTATGTACCCAGAATAATTAAAAAGAAAAAAGTTAAAACATGACATAAAACGTTTGTATACAGCAAAATGATGCTTCATTGTAAACATGATGATCTAGGAAGTTCGAACATGAAGATTTAAGATACACGAATGTCTGTCAATTAAGTTTGTGAAGTCATCCTGGAAAAAGTGCTACATACCTCCTTGCTGAATATCAATGCGGTCACCTCTCCAAGTACTCCCCTTGGAAAGCTCTGCGCCAATGTCAGTGACTAGTCCACCCTTCCAATCAGTTTTGGAACTCTTTTCCTGGAATGGCCATAAGATCTGACATCATACTACCCTTAACAAATTTCTTTGTTCAATATTTTTTTTATCTTTTGGTAAAAACCAAAGTTGATAGGGGACCAGATCAGATGAGTAGGAAGAATGTCCCAAAACAGTTACTTGTTTATTGGCTAAAAACTCCCCCACAGACAGTTCTGTCTGTGTTCTTATGATGCAAGAACCATGAGTTGTTGGCCGAGATTTTCTGATATGATTTTCCTAACTGTTTATCTATTGATTTTCACTTGATCTTCCATCCTTCCCACAGTCAGCTGATGGTTCTGATATAATTCAACAAGTTTTTGCAATGTTCTCTTCAGTTTTGATGGGTCCTGGCTGCACTAACCTCTCTTAAGTAGTGATGCTCGCTCTCTCAGAAAAACATTCAAACCATTTGTACACTGCCATTTTCTTCATGGCTTCTTTGCATAAACTTGAACTACCATGTGCCCGATTTCACTTCCACTCCTGCCAAGTGTAATAAGAAATCTATGAATGTTTGTTTGTTGCTGTAATTCAAGCTCCGACATTCTTGCAGTGGCACACAAAAACACACAACAACAATAATGAATGCTGCTCATCAAGACACTGCCACACATTGACATGAACACGACTGCCAGAGACTGGAGATACTGTATGTACGGTGCTGCCAACGTAAGCGCAGGATGGCAAGTCTGTAAACTTACTGTCAGACTGCGATGGCATGGGTGAGCCTTACAAAACTATAGAATGACGTGAACATGATCAAAAGATGAATAACAAGAAGGAACTCAGAAATATACATGTCATTGTGAAAGTACCAGGAATGTGCAGTTATGCCTTTACATACTACACTAAAACTAAACTATTCCATGAATGTTGCTAGAAAATAAAATATAAAGCCTGTAAATCAGGTTCTGATGGGTTGTGACCCCTTTGTAACAATGAAAATACATCTTGCATATCAGATATTTACATTACTATTCATAACAGTAGCAAAATTACACTTATGAAGTAACAACGAAAATAATTTTATGGTTGGGGGTCACCACAACATGAGGAACTGTATTAAAGGGTTGCAGCACTAGGAGGCATTAGGAAGGTTGAGAATCTCTGCTGTAAATTATGATGTTGTTAAAGTAATAATATAACTAACCAAAAACTGGTGGAGAAGAGAAAGATAGCTAGAGGTAGTTAAAGAGTGTTTATTTCCTTATTATTATTAACATAGGACAAATACATCTTTTAGCATTAGAACAGACAAATACAGTGATCTTAAATTCTAGATTTTGTTTAAAGTTTTTAAATTTTTAAAAATGCTATCCTTTAAAAATAATTAAAAATTTTAATTTTCAACTTAAAAAGTAAATTTAGGAATAAAAGTTCTTGTGAAAATTATACGCTTAAATTTAAGCTATCCCTCAGTTCATTTTAATTCCTTATTTTTTGAAGTTACTTTACTTTTATGTAAAAATATACATGTATAACATTTGAAGTTTTTATTACGAGGTTTGTAATAAAGATAGCATTTTCCATTCAGGCCCACACTTTCTTTCCTACAAGTTATCCCTTTGAACTTTTTTCTTAGCTGATTTTAATATGCATAATAAATATAACATTTATTTATTTATTTATTATTTTTCTTTGAGACAGAGTCTTACTTTGTCACTCTCGGTAGAACGCTGTGGCATCACAGCTCACAGCAACCTCAAACTCTAGGGCTTAAGCGATTCTCCTGCCTTAACCTCCCAAGTAGTTGGTACTACAGGTGCCTACCAGAACAACAGGCTATTTTTTAGAGACGGGTCTCGCTCTTGCTCAGGCTAATCACGAACCTGTGAGCTCCAGTGCAATCCACCCACCTCGGCCTTCCAAGTGCTGCTATTTATAGACATGAGCCATGGCGCCCAGCCTTAAAACATTTATTTTTAAGTTTATATACTATCTTTGGTTCTCTCTAATATAAAAAGGAGAATTTAGCTTTCTATACTCCCCTTCCACGTATGGTATTCTTGACCTCTGACTTCCTAATATGCTACAATGATATTGTCTTGATTTTTCATTAAATTCACTGTAAAAATTATATCCTACTGAAACTATTATTCAAAGCTGGATTAAGTATTCATGTTCTAACATTTTCCTTCTTTTTCACATTCTCCTTTGTGTCTAACCGATAAATCTAAGATTCACTAGATTTGTAGACCTGTCCTACAATTCTCTTTCTGGGATTTCCCTTTTTAAAAACCTAGAAATTCTCTCTTCTTCCCTCCTTATCTATCAGCTCATCAATAAATTCTATCTTGTTGCTTACTTGCATGGTCTGTAGATTCATTCCTAGAATTTCTGAGACTAGTGGTCTTGACAAAGATTCTGGCTATTGCATGACCCATAAATCCTCACAGAGGTAAAAGAAAGTTTTATAGGGCAAGTAAAACTTGAAAGTAAAAATTCTTATCGTTGGTAAGAATTCATTAATTTAGTCAGTCATCAATTCAATCAATTGTTCAGCAATGTTTGAGCATCTTCTCTTTTAGTTACTGCACATTTGAACACCTTTATTTTTAGGGAGGAAGACCAAATAAAGTGGGAGGTGACAAGATATTAAACTCCATATCCCTTGACATCTACGGCCAGGGCACAAAACTCAAACTCACCTGCTGTTTGCTCTGCTAGTGAATCTTGGAAGGGTGACCCAAAGGTGCAAGTCAATCAGGTGTTGCTGAAAGCACAGTGGTGAGCCTTAGGGTGCTACAGTGAGAGAGATTACTGGTTAATGTCCAATGGTGACAGCATCAGAAATCCTGGCTGTGCATCAACTTCATTCGTTTCTTCCTGAGCTGCTTATCTGTGAGTCAACCAAGAGCCATTCAATAAATTAACTTTCTTTGCAACTTAAACAAAATCATTTTTTTTTCCTTATTTGGATCCCTTTCAAATATATGTACACTCAAGGAATGGCACCTCTGTCAATGCATGTTGGCAGGAAGAAATTATTTTATTTGAGTCTAGTCTTCTATTTTTAATGGAAATTAAAAGAAGATTTTGTATACTTTGTTACAACTTGCATGGATTTGGAGAATACTCTCCTAAGTAAAGTATCACAAGAATGGAAAAATAAGCATAGTGTGCACTCAATACTAATCGGAAACTTGTAGAATAACAGCAACATGCTCACAGGAGAGAAAAACGCAAATTCAAGATGTGGAGACCAGTGGATTCCTACTCTGCAGGAACAACGTACCCATATGTGGCACACTTCCTAAGTGAAGGGCCCCAGCCAAACTTAGACTTTACCTTACAAATGCAAATGATATAACCTAATTCTATGTACCCTCATATTAATCTGAAATAAAACTATAGAAAAACCAAAAAAATTTAAAAACATAAAAATATTATAATAGCCCATATAATCAATGTAGTTAAAATAACACAAACTTAAAATCTTGGTGTGTGTACTTCTTTTAAAAATAGTACTCTGAAAAAAAAATAAAAATAAAAATAGTACTCTGTTATTTTAAGTAAAGAGATCACCATGATTTATAAGGAATGTAAACAATATATGGATGGACAAATATGAAGGTTAAAAAAATCATTCTAGATTCACTCAGGAATAACCTTTATTAACATTTGGGGAATACCATTTCAGTCAACTTTCCAAGCATGTACAAATAGATAAATGGAGAGATAGACATGTTTTATTAAAATTGGATCATACTACCAAAATCATTTCAATGAAAAATACAAATTTAATTTTCAGGCTTTTCTCAGAATAAAAAGGAAAATGAAGGAATACTCAACTTTACACAGCAGTGTCTTCATCTAAAGTGATATAGTGCCCTAAAAGATCTCTCTTAGGCACACCTTTTTGACTAGTTTTTGAGATAAATTCCAGGTCCTGCATTTCAGTGGATTGACTGTCCCACCCAGACCAAGGAACTGACTCAACTGATCTTAGACACACATTCCCAAGGAAATGGATTCCAGAGGATTGGCTAACCCACCCAAGCAGAGGCCTGTACAAAAGGATTGATGGCTCTGTCTCAAAACTAGCCAATTAGCAGACCTGGATTGCCTAACTCTCTGCTCACCAAACTCTTTAAAAGCCCTGTTTCCTCATTTATTTATTTTTGTTGTTGTTTTAATTGCCAGTGGAATAATATTCAGCCATTAAAAGGTGATAGACTTTACATCTTTTTGTATTAACTTGGATAGAGTTGGAGATCATTCTCTTTAATAAAGTATCACAATAATGGAAAAACATGTATCCAATATATTCAATACTAATATGAAGTCAGTAGACAAACGAATACACACTTACAAAAGAGAAAAAGTTAATTTAATTCGAATTGCGGGAAGAGGGCAGGGGGAGGAGAGAGGAGGGAGAGGGATTGGTGTGCTCTCTCCTAGGTGACGGGCACAACTACAATAGGGACCTTACCTAACAAACACCAACATTGTAACCTAATAATTTGCACCCTCATATTAATCTGAAATAAACAAGCAAAGGGAAAAACCTGTCTCCTCAATTCTCAGTGAGGCGGAGTTGAGAAATTCCTCCCATCTCCCTGCTTTGTGCTATATGTGAATGAATTCTTTCTGTGCTGTAAACCCAGCTGTCTCTGGATGTGGGCTTCCTCTTGGGGAGCAGGCAGATGAACCTAGTTTGGGGGCAACAATGAGATCCACTATTTTAGCTCCTACACGAGTGAGAATTTGCAATATTAGTCTTTTTGTTCTTGGCTTATTTCGCTTGACATACTGACCCCCAGTTCCATACATAGAATAAAAGCATTTTTTAAATTAAATCATAGCTGTGCACGTTAATGCACTTATGGGGAAAATGTGCTAGTTTTATATACACTTTGAAATACTTTCATCAGACTAGTTAACATAGCCTTCACTGCATTTTCTTAGTTATTGTGTTAAGTAAGATATTTATATTCTACACTTAGTAGATTTAACATGGACCCTTGTGGCTGAATAGTATTACTTTATTTCTGGATATATATTACATTTTCTTTATTTATTCTGCCATTGATGGGCATGCATGTTGATTGTATAATTTGGCTATTGTAAATAATGCTGCAATAAGCATGGGACTGCTGGTATCTCTTTGATATGCTGATTCCCTTTCTTTTGGCTATATACCTAGCAATGGGATTGCTGGATCACATGGCAGTTTTATTTTTAGGTTTTTGAGGACCTTCTATGTACTTTCAATAGTGGCTGCACTAATTTACCTTCCATTGTACCAAGATTCCCCTTTCTTTACATCCTTAGCATCTGTTACCTCCTCCCCTGCCTTTTTGATAAAATCCATTTTAACTGGGGTTAGATGATATCTCATTTTGGCTTTGACCTGCATTTATCTGATAATTAGTGGTGCTGAATAATTTCTCATCTATTTGTTGGCCGTTTGTATGTCTTATCTTGACAAATTTCTATTCATATCTTTTGCCCATTTTTAAATCTGATTTTTTAATTTTTAGGTTTTGGCTATTGAATTGAGTTGCTTGTATACTCTGGTCATTAGTATTTCGTTAGATGAATATTTCACAAATATTTTCTCCCATTCTGGGGTTGTATTGACTTCGGTGATTGTTTTCTTTTTGGTACAGAAGCATTTTAGCTTAAGGTAATCTAACTTTTAATGCCACTGATCAATCTTGCACATTTAAAGCTTCATATAAACAGAATAATTTAGTATATTTTCATTTGTTTCTGACTTCTTTTATTGAGCTTTTTGTGGACATTTATATTGTTGTGTATAGATTTAGTTTTTTGTCATTGTTGTGTAGTAGTCTAATGATGTGAATATCCTACTATGTATATATCCACTGAATTATTAATGAACGTTTTTAGTAATTTTGGCTATATTGAAGAGTTACTTCATAAATATTTCTATAAATGTCTTTTGGTGTATACTTGTGCATATGTTTGTTGTATATATGTATGCTTAGTCATAATAAATAAGTGTATTTAAAGTTAGCAGTCACAGACAAAAAGTTTTCCTGAATGCTTTTAGGGAATTTATTATTCTGCTAATAGTATTCAAGAATTCTAGTTGTTTCACATGATTCTTAACATTATAACTGAAATTAAAAATTATTACCAATCTATAATAGTATTTCATTGTAATTTTATTTACCTGGTACCTGCAGTTGAGCTCCTTTTTAATAGTTTATTTGCCATTTGGATATATTTTAAAGGGATGTTTCTGTTCAAGATTCTTGCCTATTCTTTCTATTAATTCCTTACCCCCTTTTTACTGGTTTATAAGAATTCTTTTACATTCTGGATGTGAACCACATGTCATTTATTATTCAAGTTTATTATTGTTTTCATTGGATACTTATTTAGTTTGCATTTATTAAAAGGGTTAATCTGTACAGCGAACTTCCTTGTAGTTCAAGCAGCCACATAAATGAGTGTTTTCTTTCAGACTATTGCATTTCCTTCCCTTGGTTTGTTTCCCTATTTTTGTGCAGGTTTCATCTTGTCTTTATATTTTTCTAAAAACCAAATCTTTATTGAACAAATCCTCTTGCTATTTCCTTCCTTCCTTCCTTTTGTTTGATAAAGTCTCACTCTGTCGCCCTCTGTAGAGTGCTCTGGCATTATCATAACTCAAAGCAATGTCAAATCTTGGGCTCAAGCCATCTCTGGCCTCAGCCTTCCCTGTAGCTGGGAATAAAGGCTCCTTCCACAATGCCTGGCTAGTTTTTCTCTTTTTAGGAGAGATGATGTCTTGCTCTTGCTCTTGCTCTTGCTCAGGTTGGTCTTCATCTCAGCCTCCAAGCATGCTGGAATTACAGGTGTGAGCCACTCCACCTGACCTCCTTGTTCTTTTTAAAGAGAGTCTTGGATTTTCTTGGCTCTTTGCATTTCCATATAAAGTATCGAATCAGTTTGTTAACTTAAAAAAAAAAAAAAAGGTTGACAGTGTTTTGAGCACCTTTTCCTACACAAAATTTATGTTGAAATATATCACCTGGTATAAAAATGCACAATTCAAAAATATATAGTTTTAGATACTCTATGAGAAGGATATTAGCATAACTACAATACACATTAAATAATGTAGATTGCTATGATTCCCAAGAACCTGTCTCATGACCTTTTGGGCACTATCCTCTCACCCAAAGAGAACCATTATCCTGAATTATTTTAGTCAATTTTTTAGTTTTGTACAAAGAAAATCATATAATATATACTCTCTTTTTCTCAACTTAGCATATATATAAGACTCCTCTGTTTTCACATAGCAGAGGTGTGTACATTACTATTTCCCTATAGTGCTCACTTGTGTCATCATAATTTTTTCATGTAATTTTCATTTTGATTATCTTGGATTATTTCTTCCTGGGAAGTACTACAAATAATGTTATTATGAGTATTCTTGTTCATGTCTTGGTAAAAATTGGCATGTACTTGTTTTGAATGTATACTCAGGAATAAAATTGTATGGTCATAGGGGAACATACATATGTATGTTAAACTTAACTAAACAATGTGGAAGTGAAATCATTTTCCCAAGAGGTTCAACAAATTCCATTTTGACCAAAATGGTAAAAAAAAAAAAAATCCATTTTCCACTGATAGTTTGTGAGTCAAATACATGCGTGACTACTTGTTAATATAAGTATTTTTATTTTTGCCATTCTGGTGGGTATATCGTAGTACCTCATTTTGGTTTTAATTTGCATTTCCCTGATGACTTAAAATCTTTAGCATCTTATTATATGTTTGTTAACCACTTTGATATTCTTTTTGAATTTAAAATATTTTATTGTTAATATGTTTTTTCCTTGATGGAATGTTCAATCTAAAAATATTTTCTGTGTACAAGTTTGTGTGTGTGTGTAATTGTGTGATATGTGTTACTATATTCTCCCAATTTATGTTTTGCCTTTTCATTTGATGACATCTTTTGATTGATAGAAATTAAAAATTTTAATGGAATATCATTTATCACTTCATCTTTTATTATTAGTGCTTTCTGTGATCTGATTAAGAAATCCTGCTTACCTCAAGTTTATGAAGTCGTTTTTCTATATTATCTTATAAAACTTTGTTTTACTGTTCACACTTTAATCTATAATCAATCTGATTTTTCTGCAATATGTGAGTTAGGGGTCATGTTGAAATATTTTCATATTGATATGCAAGAAATAGAAACTTTTATTTAACATACTTTACTTTCCTTTTAAACCAATGTTATCTTTGGAGGAGGCGCACAGGTATAGATCTATTGCATAGCTTTGAATTCTGCATGATTTTATTTCTCAATTTTTATATTTTGTTCCATCGATCTATGTGTTTGTCCTTATCTTAATAAAACGCTGCTGATTTAATATTGTATTAATTTTTGATAATACTTCAAATTTGTTTTCTCCTTCAAGATTCTCTTGTCCTTTTGGCCTTTTTCATTTCTATGTAAATTTTAGAATAAGCCAGTCACTGTCCTCAGGGGAATAAAAGCTCGTACTTTAATTGTAGTTGCGATAAATACATAAATGGTATTGGGAAGAATTTTATTTTAAAAATCTTGAGATCTGGGCAGTGCCTGTAGCTCAAAGGAGTAGGGCGCCAGCCCCATATGCCAGAGGTGGCGGGTTCAAACCCAGCCCCGACCAAAAACCACACAAAAAAAGGAAAAAAATCTTGAGATCTAATCTATGAACACAAAATATCTTTCCATCTACTTATTTTTTCTCTTACCGATGTCATTTCTAAAATAAATTGTTATTAAATTTTCTACTAAAATTTTTAAATTTTCTTTTTTATATATTAAATTTTCTATTTAATATAAATTCTCTTTTTTTATATTTTTCATTAATTTAAATATTTTTGTACATCTGCTCAGGAGAGATACGTTTATATCAAGGTTATGTTGGCCCCTTAAAACAAACTGGTCAGTATTTCCTTCTTATTTTTCATTAGAAAAGTTTATATGGGATAACTTAAAAGCCTGATAAAATTCACCAATGAAATTTTTAGATCTGAATTGATGTTTTGATTTTCATGTCTAATGTCTCAAAAAACATTTTTTAACCTTAAAATTTAGTAGATATCTATATACGTTTCACTTTTGTAAGTTCATTTTTGCCTCACCTAGGCTAATCTCTGTGATAATGACATCTAGCCGTTAGAGAAGCTTTTCTGACCAGTCATGTGTACCATGTAAAAGATAAAGCATGAACAAAGCCTACTGCCAAACATCTATCAATGAGCCCTCTTCTGTAATCTTGCCATCTACTTTGAAACCTGAGGATTGATGTTGTTTAAAGAATGTTTAACCATTCCACATTATATAGCAAATTGTCACATTATACCCCACAAATGTATACCCCACAAATGGTCACATTATACCCCACAAATGTATATAAAAATATGATTTTAATTAAAAATTAATTTTAAAAAGAATGTTCACATAGTACCACATGCACATGTGTACGTACGCACACACACAGTGTATTCCAAGATTCAGTGGCAGCAATGACTACAAAAGCTACTGAGAAAAAGGCACCTACAGAAACTAGGAATGGTGTCTGTTTTATTTGTTCTCTGATTCAAGTATATTTTTGGATAAAGCAAATGTCAAGAGGAGAAATTCTTTGTTTCATCCCAATTTTATTTCAGTCCCCTTTACTCTGGTGAAAATACTAAAAAGATCTTCTATACATACCAAGAGGGAGAGAATGCCAAGAGACCATCATTTCTTGTGACATTTTCACGTTGCTTCCTTCCTCTTTCTTCTCACCAGGCTGACTTTATGTACAAGCCCACTCTTTTCTTTGAAACTCATCCTGTTTAAGCAAAGTGGAACACATAGAAAGAGGCTAAAGAGTCTTGATAAGGTGACAATTTGCAATGTTGGCTTAAGTCCCAGTCAGAGCTGGTGAGGGATTGCGTTAGCTGATCACAGGTCTAGAATGGAGGGAGAAGAAAGCTTTTTTAAATGAAGGCGGCAACTTTAAAGTTCACACAATTTGAAATGTCTGGTTGTTCTTCCCGTTTTCTTTATTAACAAGATTTTGCAAAAAGAAAATCTAAATAAGTTCTTAAAGTATTATGAGGTACTTGAATTTTAATTCCTGTGCATATTAACTATGGAAAATGTCAATGTTAACTCATATCTGTCTCTCTTCTTTCTCTGCTTAAAGAATTGGAGACAGTTTTGGATCCATTATCATGTCCAAAATCCAGAGCCATCTTGTATTGCCATGTTTAATACTATGACATAAACTGCCGGAGAATTAGATAAAGATTGATGATAGATGATTGTTCAAAAAGCCCTCCGGATGTTGATTTATATAAACATGTTTGTTTTGTGGCCTGAAGCATTTCCTTGCATGCAGGATATTAAAAAAAAGTCTACAAAGTTGTCTGTCTTTGTGACATGGAACCTCCTATACATAGGGCAGCTCATCAATCAGTTGATTAACAGGTAGTTGTTTAGTGCCTAGGACAAACTAAAAAGACTCTATTCATTCCCATCTTAGCTACTATTTCCTAAGTGTCATACTTACTGGTGGAACTATATCTGTGTGAGAGAAATTTTGGCTTGTTTTAGAGTGCTTTTTTCATAAATTTAAATATAGCTTAACCTCAGTAAGGCTAGGCAAAATGTAATATAGCATCTGTATAATAATATCATCTAACATTAGTAAAATAATAAAATAAATCCTACTGGATTTTTCAGATATTATCAAAATATAACCATTTGTCTTAAATCAAGCTATCTAATAAAGCAGATGTAGCAAAAGTCCCTTTTCCTTCTACTGACTTCAAAAAAATTAAAAATAGGCTTGTAAAAGAATTTTTGAGGGTTAGAGATTAAATCGATATGCAAATTTTATCTCAATAACCAATATGTACATACTGAAATGTTTTTTAACATAAACCAATGAAAATATCCACTTTTGCTAAAAGATTATATTTTTATGGTTTATATACCACATTTGCCTCTAACAGGTTACTGTCCACCACCCAGTCCCCACCCCAAATTTATTATAATCTCTTGAAGTTCTGTGGGTTGCAAGTTTTCTGGGGGATTCTCGTCTGGGATTTCTTACGCAATTTTCTTTTTTTTTTTTTTGTTTTTTTTGGCCAGGGCTGGGTTTGAACCTGCCACCTCTGGCATATGGGACTTGTGCCCTACTCCTTGAGCCACAGGCGCCGCCCATTCTTATGCAATTTTCATCAGATGGTGGCTGTCGCTGGCATCCCACAAAGACACTACACGGCTGGACGGTTTTCCCACAGACCAGCAGCTGATCCTTGCTATCAGCTGGGAGCTCAGCTAATCTGTTTCCTGAAGCACCACTATGTCTCTTCACTCTGCAGTTGTGGTTTCTCACAGTAGAATGGCTGAGATCACAGATGGAGCAAACAAAAAAGTACATGTCCTATGAAACAGGAGTGCAAGATGTCCTGAACCAGGAGTGCAAGATGTCCAGAAATACAGTGTCATTTCTGTATTCTATTAGTTAAAAAGAGTAACAGAATCTACCCATATTTATGGGAAAGGTACATAAATTTTGATGGGAAGAGTGTTACAAAATTTGTGGTCGACTTTAATCCAATATGCCGCTCATCTGAGCACCAGTGTATATCTGGCATTTCCTAAACTGCTACATTTGCAGGCTGTAATGATGAAAATATCCTTAACAAAAAGGTTAACTATACACAGGGACTTGAAATAGAGAGGCCACAGTTGTAATGATCATTAATCTTGCTCATGATTTAGCTGGTTTTTAATCCACGCTACTGTGTCCTTCTGCAAGTCAATTTAAACCAATTTTGTGGGTCATATTTCATGACACATTTTAAGAGGCATTTTACTGATGTTAAAGTGTAGAACATCTACTCTGTTCCTTGCTCATTACATTTTAAGAAATGCTTTTAAGTATACAATAATAACTTGTTTTTAATTTAGACAGTTAAATATAGTAATTTCAAATCTTACCATCATTGAGTTCTGTACACGAGATATTCTTTTTCATCCATTTCATCCATTTTCATACACAAATGTCTTTACTTTTTTTCCACAGTGAAACTTTCATTGCCTTCACATTTGTAAAAAAAAATAAGCAGAGGTTTTAAGATAGTTTGACACATTCAGAAAAAAAAAATTCCATCTATCAATTCTATGGAGTAGAATTATTTTCACCAGCCTTTACAAGAGTGTATCAGTAGCCTAAATAATTTCATTTCCAGTAACAACTAAAAGTATACCTCTTGAATTAAACAAAAGTCTATTGTACTCATAAAAAAGTTGCTCTTCATTTTTTGTTATTACGTCTTAAATATTATAGACATATATACTTCGGAGACAGAAGGATTGTGGAGCTGTGCAAAATTCTTGAGCGTCTTCTTTACTTTCAGCTCAGAATAAATAACAAGAACATTGCGGTTGCCTCATTCTGAGAAGTATGCTTTGCAGGAAGCGTAGTTAACCTTTAGCGTATCTGTAAGGGGAAGAGTGAAGTAGTACAGGAGTCCCTCCCACGTGCAGACCTTACCTTGGATGCCTGAAACCACAGATAGTACCAAACCGTATATATCTATATTTTTTTCTTATACATACATACCTATAAAAAAGCTTAACTTATTAATAAAGCATACTAAGAGATTAACTATAATTATTGATAATAATAAAATAAATCAACTATAATACTTTTTATTTTATATAATACCTTTTTATATTTACTACAATAAAGGTTTTGGGAAGTTCTCTGTCTGTTTCTCTCTTTCTATCTTTTTGTACTGTGGTGCAGGTAACTCAAACCATAGAAAGAGAACTTGTGGTTAAGAAGCGACTACTGTTGAGAGTCTAGAAAACCAATTACAGAGGGAAGCATCATTTAGAAGTGAGAGTGTCTAATGCAAAACAGAGAAGCTTTACATGGGAGGGGCTATCTTTGTGTGTTCTACAGTTTCTTACGTGGACTTTCTGTGTGATTGGGGAAGACTGAATAATGATCAATAAATGATTATTTTAGGAAATAAACATTTGACTCAGTAAAAACAGCTCAAAAAATGAATTTATAAGCCAGTTCAGAATGGAATAGCATTGTTTGAGAGTTAGAGAGCTACCTATTTTATGAAATGCCCAACAAAAAAACTTATGAAAGAAATTATGAAGCAATGCATACAAAATGCATGAATTGGATTAGGGGACTTGTAATGTCTTTTCATTTGTGAGAAAGTCACATGCTAAGGGCTCCCAATTAATATTACCAGTCCTTATTTCTCTCCAGACTTGCAGAAATATACCCATTAAAGTCTTAACTATCGTAAAAAGAACTCTTGTAGTATTCCCAACCCTGCAATAATGCTTATAAATACATTGATCCTACAAGATAGAAAGGCTCATGGAATTGTTTTAAAAGAAGTTTGGAAAGTATTGCTAACCAGAACTGAACACCTTCACAATCCACCTTTTCCAAATCTTGCTTTTCTTCTCTTTTCAGATTTAAATATTTACTATCAAATCCTGTTTCTCCTTACCCTACAAAGTTACCATTTTCAACATCTTGTGACCTCTTTGAATTTGGTTTAGATTCCAATGATCTTACTTTTTTTATGTCTTCATACTTTTTGGATTTAAATTGTCCAGATTTCTGCTCTTAAATTGTCAGTTTCTTCCCTGAACTTCCCACTGTTTCCATGTCTTACTGTGTTCTTTTTGCACAGACCTATAAATCTCTCTTTGATTCTCAAAACTGGCAACTTAAATTAAAAAATGTTCATCACCTGCCATTTTGAAGACAAATAGAGTTGAGAAGTATATGAAATAAGACTTTTTCCTGGATGATCCTGGATAAGATACTGCTCTCATGAAAAACTATTACTCCTTACTGGAGTTGCTGGGTTTAGCAAATAAAAATATGAAACACCAAAATCTTTAAATTCTGAATAAGTCATGATTTTTTTTAGCATATGTATGTAACAGATTTCACAATGGACATTGTCGTACTGAGAATATATGCTCATTGTTTATCGGAAATAATCTAAATGATAACAGAGTGTTCTGTATTTTCTCTGGCAACCTCATTTTTTTTTTTTTGGCCAGGGCTAGGTTTGAACCCGCCACCTCTGGCATATGGGACCGGCGCCCTACTCCTTGAGCCACAGGTGCCGCCCTGGCAACCTCATCTTTTGTACTCTTGCCGGCCTTCCATCTTTTTAGATGCACAGAGAATTTTCTTATGTAAATGGAAAACATGAGGGCAATTCTGGTTTGGGAGCAAAGATTTCAAAAGAAAGAAGAATTTAAAAAGTCAATTTGAAAGACCTTTCATGATGAATTAATTTGTGGACAGCAGCCCTGATGTTGTTAAACTAGTTGCTTCAGAGACTTGATGCTGACATGTTGTAGATAGGGCAGAGAGAAAAACATGAAGATTCTGTGTGGGAGCACAGCTGACAAATTATAGAAGAAAGTCTAGGTTCCAAATTCATAAGACATGTGTTTCTGTTAATTTGAGTACAAATGTAAACCTGATCCCAATGGCATATGTAATTTGTAAACTTAGCTTACTTTTGAGTTTCTTACAATGACCAACACCTTCCACTTCATAATATTCCTTCAAATTTTCTAGATAGGTCTATATTCAGTAATTAAGGTTTACTTAATGCACCATCTTTTATTTAAGCTCTCTCTGATATTCCTTTTAAAATGTCCTCTTTAATTCTATTTCTGTTATTCATACATACTTACAGAATACCATTTCTTACTTTAATTATATTTCAATGTAATCATCATGCACTAATTTATTTAAATATATTTACTGAGCACTTACAATAACCACTATTTTAGACAATGAAGATAGAGCAGTAAACAAAACAAATAATTCCTCATGGTTGATTACAGTGTAAGTAGACACAAAATAAACAAAACAAATTAGAAAAATATATTGTAGATTGAATGGGATGAGTAGTACATTATTGACTTCAGTTTTGCACCCCTCTTTGTATTCATTCGCTTTACTATTAACTTTGCAGTACCTCCCACTAAAGCAATAGTAGTTGTTACTCTGCAGCTTGACCTTGTGTTTGACTAAGTGACTTGTTTGCCCCATAGAATGTGGCAGACAAGACAGAAGGCCTGTTCCTACCTTACCTTTTGAGTCCTCATATTTATTCCCTTGCTCTTCTGTACTTCTGCTACAGCCATGAGAAGAAGATGCTTGGGTTAGACCAGCGTTTCTACAAAGAGGACAAGTATCCGGGCAAGCAGAACAGAGCCAACTCAAATGAACCTTGCCTGTATCAGCAGAGTCACTCTACAAATCTCAGCATAAATCAGAAGATCCTTTAATTGATCTTGTCAATAAATGCATGTTTATTGTTTTTTTTTTTTTGTGTGTGTGGTTTTTGGCCGGGGCTGGGTTTGACCCTGCCACCTCCGGCATATGGGACCAGCGCCCTACTCCTTGAGCCACAGGTGCCACCCATAGATTTCTTTTGTGTGTGTGTGTGTGTGTGTGTGTTTTTGCCAGGGCTGGGTTTGAACCCGCCACCTCTGGCATATGGGACCGGCGCCCTACTCCTTGAGCCACAGGCACCACCCCATGTTTATTGTTTATGGATCTTATGCTAAGATACGCTTCAGATTATGAACTAACTAGATAGCCATTCCAGTGACATTGGTTTTTATTCTGAGTGAAATAGAAGCTTGCTATTTTAAAAGGAGAAATAATTTTGCCATTTATAACAGAGTCATTTACTTGGGGCAGAAGCAAAGAAACTGCTGCAATAACCTGAGTGAGACATTATGACCTAGATGATCTTAACATTTCCCTTATCTAGACTAGATTCTAGATGGATTTCTTTCTAGGCTCCTGACTTCCTTGCCTTAGAGGTCTACTTTAGATGACATATAATTTTTTTTTCTTCTATCTCTTTGAGATGTATAGGCTTTTTTTTTTTTAAGCCTTTGGTCAATTTTACAGGTAAGATTATATTTTCATGTATCTGGGAGCCAATCCTTTGAAATGTAGACAAGAGGAAAATAGTGCCCTTTTCCCTGGCCCTGGGGTAGAGTAAGAGCCTGATGTCCAAAGGTGCTTCTTTAGTGACCATCAGCTGCATGGATGGCCTAACCACAGACACAAACATTTTCAAACTCAGGAATAACTCAGTGTACTAGACATGTCCCATTGATCAACCTCCCTTCTAAGGTCTACTAGTACCTTTCCATCAACTTACCCTCATTATTTAAAAATGCTTCTGCAGGCTTGGTCTTGAAGGGATGGGAGAAAATGCTCAGAGAAATCCCTCCCCAGGCCTCCAGCAGAAGGAAGAGAAAGTAACCATTTTAAATACATCCAGATATTCTGTTTTTCTTAATAAGGGCTGCCTTCAAGAGAAACTATTTTACAAGAGCTTATTCTAAGGGAGTTTTACCAGTGGTACTTGACTTGGAGGAAGGGAAATATCCATTTATGGCTGTACAACCTGTAAGGCAGCAGAAGGGCAGTTGGGAAGTGCCCAACCGTACACTCACTAGTCTTCCTATTTTTCCTGAGGGCCATTCTGATTTGGGCGCAGAGACTGCCAAGGAAAGAAGAATTATAAAGGGGTGTAGGTATAAAACAAAACCAGAGAAGCCATTGCAAAGATCATACATAGCCCAAGAGTACAGGCTCAGTAAAAAACAGAGACTAATCAGGACCATGGAATAATTTCCTTCATCTGAAACTTCACCATCACATCAACAAACCCCTATATACTAACATAGATCTACAATTGAAAGAACAATACTTTTCAAACAATATTTAAGAAGTAACTAGGGGAGCCCAATGACAAGAAGAGAAAAATAAAAACACCAGAGGAAATGTTGGTCCATGACACCTACTATGGCAAACAGTAAACAGAGTCCAGCCCCTTTCCATATAAATGTTTAGACTGAAGGTTTAATTACCTCATTTCTATTTACACAGCACAAGTATCCTGACTTGCCACATTAAATTGCAAGGCATCATAAACAACAACAACTACAACAGCAACCTCCCTCCTGCCCCGCCAAAAACACACAGTTTAAGAGTTCAAGCAAGCATCCGTACCAGACTGATATGGTAAGGTGCTGGGATTATCAGACCATGAATTTAAACCACTGTGATTAACATCCAATGGGGCTATCATGGAAGAAGTGCACAACATACAAGAACAAGTGGATAATGTCAGCAGAGACATGGAAGAGAAAATCCAAAGGAAATGACAGAAATCATTATTCAAAAACCTGCCATAGAAAATAGAATAACACCTTTGATGGGTCTACCAATAGATTGGACACAACTAGGAGAGAATCAGTGACCTTGATACCAGTAGAGACTTTCAAAACTAAAATCAAAAAATTAAAAATACAGCATGGAAAAACACATATGCAGTATATAAAAACTAGGTTACTAAAGTGGTGCTTATGGGAAAATTTTAGCATTACATGTAGAGAAGGTAAGAAAGTCAATAATTTTGGCTTTTATCTGTGGGAACTAGAAAAGGAAGAAAAATTTAAACCCAAATAAGAAATAATAAAAATTAGATCAGAAATTAATAAAATTAAAAGTAGAAAATGATATAAGAGGGCGGCGCCTGTGGCTCAAGGAGTAGGGCGCCGGTCCCATATGCCGGAGGTGGTGGGTTCAAACCCAGCACCGGCCAAAAAAAAAAAAAAAAAAGAAAATGATATAAGAAAATCCACAAAATGAAAATCTTTTTCTTTAAAAAGATAATTAAATGGATTCACCTCTAGCCAGGCCAAATAGAAAAGAAAAAGAGAAGACACAATGTGCTAATCAAGGAGGGATCATCACTAGTGATCCCATAGACATTAAAAAGTTAATAAAAGAATATTATGGGTAGTTCTATGCTCACAAATTTGATAACCTAGGTCAAATGGACAGTATCAAAAAAGGCACAGATGAAAAAATTAAATGTCTGAATAGCCCTGTATTTATCAAGGAAATTAAATTTCAAAACAGAGGGTATCATGTCCATATAGGCTTACTAGTAAATTCTATCAAACAAATTTTATACATACATTTCCTGAAAATAGAAACAAAAGAAAGAAATAGTTTCTTACTCATTCTAAGTATTATCTTAATACTTACCATGTAAAAACATTTCAAGAAAACTATATAGCCCAAATCATTCATGAATATACATGCAAAAGACCCTAACCAAATATTAGAAAATTATTACAACAATGTATAAAAAGAAGTATATTCTATGACAAACTAGGATTAGCATCACGCCATTCATGACAAAAACTTTTGGAAACCGGGAATAGAAAACATCCTTAACTTGACAAAGAGAATCTACAAAAAATCTCGGCTGGTAGCATACTTAATGGTGAGAAACTAGGTAGTGTTCCATCAAGATGAGGAACAAGACGAGAATGGTCATTCTAGTCAATTCTATTCACCATGGCGCTGAGAATTCTAGCTAATTTTATAAGATAAGAAATGAAAAAAAGAATTATTAAGTATATATATTGGAAAAACAGTTGTTCACAGATGACATGATAATAAGTTTGCAGGCCATCAATAAATACAAATCAATTACTTTTGTATAGACAAACAATGAACAAATGGATTTTGAAATTAAAAACAATACCACGCACAACAGTAACAAAATGAAATAGTTATAAATCTAGTGTGTGTGTGTGTGTGTGTGTGTGTGTGTGTGTATGCAATACTGGATCTATAAGAGGAAAACTATAAAATCGTGATGAAAGAAATCACAGAAGATGCAAATAAGTGGGGAGATAGTTTATATTTGTGGATAAGAAGACTCAATCAATATTTCCAGACATCAGTTCTTCATATGTTTCTCTGTAGAATCAGTGCAATCCCATTCAAAATTCCAGCCTATTATTTAGCCAATATTCACTAAGTAATTGTAGAGTTTATATGGCTTAGAATAGCTAACACAATATTAAAATACAAAACATCGTAAGACTGATGCCACTCAATTCTAAGATTTATTTTAAAGCTACAGTAAGCAAGCCAGGTTGACCTTGGCAAATGAACAGACAGACAGATCAATAGAACAGAATCAAGGGCCCAGACATAGACCTATGTAGATGTAGTCAACTGATCTTTGACAAAGGAGCAAAGGCCTTACAACAGACAAAGGATAGTTATTTTAAGAAAGAAGTCTGGAATATCTAGACATTGACATGCAAATAATGAATCTAGACATATCCCTTTTTCACAAAAATTAAATAGTAGATTACAAACCTAACTGTAAAATGTGAAACTACAAATCTGCTAGAAGAGAGCATAAGGCAAAAACTAGGTGACCTTGGTTTTGGATACAATGTCTTAGATTTATTACCAAAAACACAATCCATTAAAAGAAAGGAAATTAATAAATTGGATTTGATGAAAATTAAAAAAAAAAACTTCTGCTCTGCCAAAGACACTGTTGAAAGAATGAAAAGACTAAACTTAGAATGAGAGAAAGTCTTTGTAAAACACATAACAGATAAAGGGTTTGTACCCAAAATATACAAAGGACATTTAAAGCTCTTCAATAAGGAAACAAAAACCCAGTTAAAAATAAGCAAAAACCTGAATAAACAATTCACTAAAAGGTGAGTACAGATGGCAAAGAAACATATAAAAAATATTAAACACCATATTTCATTAGGGAAATGCAATTAAAACAAGATAACCACTACATATCTACAAGTATTAAAATGGGAACCCTGGCAATATCAAATGCTGGCGTAGATGTAGAGAAACAGGAGCTCTCGCTCATTCTTAATAGGAATGCAAAATGTACATCCACTTTGAAAGCCAGTTCGGCAGTTCTTACAACAGAAACTTACTCTGTGACCCAAAAAATCATGTTCCTTGGTATTTTTCCAAAAGAATTGAAAAATTACACCCACACTGCCACCACCACCACCAACAAAAATCCTGCATGTAGATCTTATAACACCTTTATTCATAACTGTCAAACATGGAAGTAAGCATGATGTTCTGCTGGAAGTGAATTAATAAAACATGGCACATCTATACAATGGAATATTATTCAGTGATGGAAATAAATGAGCTATCAAGCTCATAGAAGAATCTTAAATTTATATTACGAAGTGAAAGAAGGCAATCTACACTGTCCACATACTATCTAATGCCACATATGGGACCATACAGAAATGGCAAAATTATGGAACTGGTTGGTTTCCAGAGGCTTGGGAAGATGAAAAAGGATCACAGGAGGTTTTTAGCATTTAGAGTGAAACTATTGCTCTATAATACTGAAATGGTGGATACAAGTCATGCATTTGTTAAAACCTACAGAATGTAAAACAAATAGTGAACTCTTATGTAAATTATGGACTTTAGTTTAATGACAATATAGCAATATTGATTGTGACACATGCAGCACACTAATCAAGAGGTTTAGCACAGGGAAAATTGGTGGGACACGAGGAGTATGTGAAAGTTATCTGTACCTTTCCCTCATTTTGTTTAAACTTAAATGTGTTCTAAAATAAAAATGTCTGTTCATTTTTTTGAGTGTACATTCCTATCAAAAGGACTGTCAAAATCATGAAATTTCTGATCCAAATTTAAGGAATTTTAAGAAAAATTTTAACTCTGCAGAATTTCTCTTCCCTTTTGTAATAGGCTTGAATAAATTCTGTTTAACTTTGTCCAGCAATTTTTGTTTTGGCAATGATGACTTGAAATGATAGAGATGATGAGAATAGGCAGATTCTGGATATAATTTGTAGGAAGATCTCGCAGGATTTGCTAAGGGATTGGATATAGTAAGTGAGAGAAAGATTTGAATCAAAGTTTATTCCAGGACTTTTTGGCTTGAACAATTAAAAACTTATGGAGATTCCAGTAACTGAGATGGAGAAGATGGTGAGACAAAGGGGACTGGAGTAGGAAGAGAAGATAAAAACATTGGTCTTAGAGAAAGTACTAGGAAAGAAACAATTTGATATTCATGTAGATTTTCTGAATAAACAGGAAATTAGATATATAAGCCAGAAATTTGAGAGAGGTCTATGGTGGGAACGTACATGTCAAGGGATAGATATCACCAAGGAGGTGTATATATGTATAGAAAGGACAAAATCCAAGTATGGAATCCTGGGGTATTCAAAACCCTAGAAATCAGGAAAAGGATGGACTACCCAACAAGAAAGACATTGAGAATGAGATGCCAGTTCAGTTAGGAGGTACAGGTAAGGTTGCAGGATAAAGACGTCTTTCAAAGAGGAAGAAGTATTTATCTCTGTCAAATTCTCCAGATAGAAAGGATGTCCACTTGAAATTGTCCAAGCTGAGACAATTTCAGGCATGAATGTTGGCACTATTATACTTGCACTAGGACAGGGGGTATAATCGGTGACAGTCCCAGGCTAACCAGGACACGTGGTTACTTCATTGTACTATGAAGTCTGAGAATTGATCATGCAATATAGTAATGTGGAGGACAGAGATCAAAAGCTGTTTTATAGGAGTGGTAGGGGGAAAATACTGATTCAAGATGTAAGAGAGGTATTAGAGATGTGAGTAAAATAGACTTGAAGCATTTTGCTTTAAAAGATTTCGGGAAAGGGAGACAGTAGCCAGAATTGTTAAATATGGTCAAGAGATAATTTTTGTAAGAACAAAAGGCACCATATTTGTATGCTGATTGGAATAAAGTAAAAGAAAGGGAAAGTTTGATGACGTAAAGCTTTGCATTGTAAAGAGTGTTAGACTGCTAGAGCAACGCTCCTAAGAAGTAAGCTGGAAATATGTTTTTGTACACAGGTAGAGGTGGCTTTAAGGAAAATCACAATGAAATCATCTATAGTAACATGGGGGAAATAGATTTATGGGTATGAAAGTTAGTGGACAGATATGGGTAGGGTCATATAAAAGGCCTCCTCCAATTGATTGTGTTTTATCAGTGAAATAGCAAAGCCATCATCTGAGAGTGAGGATGAAGAAGATACTTCGGGATGTGGAAGAAGAATATCAGAAAAATGTATTAGTGCTGCAGGGCAGCATTACAGGCACCACTGAAATTAGCAGTCATGACTTTGAAGTGTGACCACTAAGCACAGGTGTGTTTTTCCCCCACCATATATAACTATGGGGGGTGGATGCCTAGCGTAGGTGGTAATTTACATTTTACCAGTGTTATTGTTTTCTAATTGAGTATAATAAAACGAGAAAAAGAAAGAAAAAATATATTAAAGATGTGGAATTTTTTGAAGGCATGAGAAGGTAAGAATCAGAAAATTAGGTGGTATGATAAAAAATGAATAGCTTAAGGAAAGATTGAGATGGAGCAAGATGGCTAAATTGAAATATGCAACGATCATTCCTCCACACAAACACTAAATTCCAAAACTATCCATGTGAGGAAGCACCTGCAAAAGAATCAAACATCAGCTGAGTGATCTGATTAAAATACAAATCAGGTACTACTAAAATCATAGTACTTGATTTTAACATTATATTGGGAAGGAGGCCCAGAAGAAGGCAAAAAGAAGAGTCTTGCTTTGCTAACTCCACCCCTCTCCTATCTGCTGGCAGTCCAACATCTCTAGGGAAGAGAGGATCTGTGTGCTTGGGGAGGGAGAGTGTAGTGATTGCGGGACTTTGCTGTGGAATGCAGGGCCACCCTGGCACAGGGCAAAAAATTGTGGCCTAGCCAGTGGGAAATCTTCTCCTCAAACCCCAATATCTGGCTAGCCCTACCACCAGATGACAAAAAATAGTCCTGAGGCTTAGAATAAATTCTTAAGGAAATAAAGCCACCAGGGAAGCATTCCTTAGAAAATTTCTGTGGTTGTGCTGGGTCAGGTCCACTGGGTTAGGGGTGCACATGACCCAGGGAGACACTAGCAGTAGCAGCCAAGCCAGTGCCTGTGTCATGTTTCTCCACATTCTAGGCAGTGCAGCTCTGGAAGTGCCTACCTCCACCTGGGGAAAGGAAAGGGAAAATCTCAGAGGGCTTTGTTTTGAAAGCTGGGTAATTGCTCAGCCTCAGTAAAGTATAGTACCAAGCAGACTCCTGAAGCCCCTCATTTCAGCCCTTAGTTCCTGATTGCATTTCTAGACCCACCCTAGGTCAGAAGGAAACGTGCTGCCCCGAAGACAAGGACCCAGTTCTGGCAGGATTCAAGGGCTTTGGATAAACATCAGAGTAGCCGGGCAAAAGTCACCATAGACTTTGCGTAAGACTCAGCTGGCTCCAGGTGTGACCTGGTGCAGTCTTACATGTGGTGGCTGTGAGGGAGTGCCCATAGCACTCCTACCCCAACTCCAGCAGCCTAGCACAGAAAGAGTGGGAAGAGACTGAGAGACTTTGCCTGGAACCCAGGAAATTCTGCTGTATTTTATAAGTCCACCAAGGTGGTACCACCAGGAGTCTGTGAGAGTCACAGTGTTACTGGGCTTGGGGCACCCTCAGAACTGATAAAGCTACAACTTTTTGAGAGACAGATGGGATAAAAAGTTACAGATGGAAAGAAAGAAAAGTTAAAATGTAGGGGTGGAGCAAAGTGTAGAGTTTCTGTTATATTTCTCTTTGTCTAGTTTGTTGTTTTGTTTGTAAGAAGAGTTGTCATATGTTTAAAATAATTGTTAAAAATGTTTTTTTAAAGCCTCGTGGTATTCTCAAATCAAAAGTCTACAACAGATACAAAAAAATTAAGAGCAAAAATTTTTAAACATACCAGAGAAAATCACTTTTAAGAAAAGAAGCTATAGGGTGGCGCCTATGGCTCAAGGAGTAGGGCGCCGGTCCCATATGCTGGAGGTGGTGGGTTCAAACCTAGCCCTGGCCAAAAGACAAAACAAAACAAAAAGAAAAGAAGCTAGAACAGAAGAAAAACTGAGAGAACCACAAAACAAGCAAAAATCAAACAGCACATGGGAATAGTGAGTCCTGAGTTCTTACTTATTGATAATAGCATTGCATGTGAATGGACTAAGCTCTCCAATCAAAAGACACAGAAGGGCTGAATGGATTAAAATATAGCTATATATTGTCTACAAAACACCTGCTTTATCTAAAAGACACTTTTAGACAAAAAATTAAATGGATGAAAAAAATTATCTCGTGCAAATGGAAAGCCAAAACAGCAGGAGTAGCTATACTTCTAGCCAATAAAATTTCAAGACAGAAATTGTAGAAAGAGACAAAAAGGTCATTCTATAACAATAAAGGGCTCAATTCAGAAAGAGGATATAATGATTCTAGATACATACACAACCAACACATGAGTGCCTAGATATAAACAGCAAACAATATCAGAGCTAAAGAGAAACATACATTCCAATTCAATAATTCCTAGGCATTTTCAGCACTGGAGACATCATACTGATAAAAAATCATCAAGGACAATTGAATTTCATGTGTGCTACTTGCCAAATGCACTTAATAGACTTTTACAGAACATTTCATCCAACAACCATAGAATAGAATGCATGTGTTTTGGGTTTTTTTTCTCAGCTCATGGTTCATTCAAGAATAGATCATATGCTAGGCAACAAAACAATTTTTTAATAATTCAAAAAGTTTCAAGTTATATGAAGTGTTTTCTCTCACCCAAATGAAATAAAACTAGAAATCAATAACAAAAGGGGCACGTGAAACTACACAAATACATGGAAATTTAAAAAATGTACTCCTGAATGACCAATGGGTTAATGAAGAGAGTAAGAGGGAAATTAAGAAATTTCTCAAAATAAATGGAAATAAATGGAATATTAAAATCTCTGGGATACAGCAAAATTGGTAATAAGAGGAAAGTTTATAGCAATGATTGCCTACCTCAAACAAGTAGAAAAGCTTGAAATAAACAATCTAACAATGCATCTTGAAGAAGTAAAAAGCAAAAGCAAACCAAATTGAAAATTATTAGAAGAAAGGAAAAAATATAAATCAGAACGGAAATAAATGAAATTGAAATCAAAGTAAAATACAAAATGTAAACAAAAAGATGTTAGTTATTTTTTGAAAGACAAACAAAATTGGCACACTTTTGGCCAGACTATTAAAAAAAGAGCAAAAACCAAAGTAAAAGTAGAAAAACAGATGAAAAAGGAGCTATTACAACTAATAGTATAGAAATTTTAAGAATCTAAATTAGAGATTACTATGAGCAATTAATACATCAATAAATTGTAGCACCTTGAAAAAATGGATAAATTCCTGAACACGTACAACCTACTACGATTGCCCAGGGGGAAAAAAAAATTCCAAAACCTGAGTAAATCAATAACAGGTAGTAGGATAAGAGCTGTAATAAAAAGTCACCCATGATAAAACCTACTAATACTTAAAAGATTCAAAACAATTTAGGAGGGGAGACTACTCCCAAACTTATTCTATGAACCCCGTATAACCCTGATACCAAAACCAAACAAACAATTAAAGAAAAAGAAAGCTATAGGCCAATTATTTTTGAAGGACATTGATGCAAAAATCCTCAACAAAATACTAGCAAACTGAATTCAACAACACAGGGAAAAGATTAGTCATCATGATCAAGTAGGATTCATCTTGGGGATATAAGGATGAAAATATATTCAAATCAATCAAGGTGATATACTGTATAATATCAACAATATAATACCAAAATAACAAGGAACAAAAACCATATGATCATTTCAGTTGATGCTGACCAAGCATTTGATGGAATGCAACAATCATCCCTTCATGATAAAGCTCTACAAAAACTATGTGTAGAAGGAATTTACTTTAACACAATAAAAGCCATTTATGACACACCCAGAAGTAACATCAGACTGGAGTGGGGAAAACTGAAAACCTTTCCTTTAAATTATGGAACAAGGATGCCCACTTTCACCACTGGTATTCAATATAGTACCAGAAGTTCTAGCTAGATCAGTCAGAAACAACAAATAAACGTCATCCAAATTGGAAAGGAAGATGTCAAATTACACTTGTTCACAGATTATATATTATATCTAAAGAAACTTAAAGACTCCACAAATAAACTATTAGAACTGATGAATTTAGTAAAGTTGCAAGATAGAAAATCAATATACAAAAATCAGTAGCATTTATACATGCCAATGATAAACAATAAAAAAAAAAATCAAGAAAATAATCCCATTTACAATAGCTACAAATAACAATCCTAGGAATGAACTTAACAAAGAAGACCAAGATGTACAAAGATGGGTGGTGCCTGTGACTCAAAGGAGTAGGGCACTGGCCCATATGCCGGAGGTGGCGGGTTTAAGCCCAGCCCCAGCCAAAAACTGCAAAAAAAAAAGATGTTCAAAGATATATACATATCTTTAAAACATGATGAAAGAAATTGAAAAGAAAACAGGAAAATGGAAAAAATATTCCATACTTGTAGATTGGATAAATCAGTACTGTTAAGATGTTCATAATCCTCAAAGCAATCTACAGTGCAATCCCCATCAAAATACCAATGACATTTTTCACAGAAATAGAAAAAATAATCCTAAAATTTATATGGCACTACACTACAAAAGACCTAGAGTAGCCAAAACCATCCTGAGCAAAAAGAACAAAATTGGAGGAATTGCCTTACCTGGCTTCAAATTATACTACCCAACTGTAATAACAAAAATAGCACAGTTCTGACATGAAAACAGACATTTAGACCAATGGAAATGAATGGAGGTCCACAAAATAAATCCTTGCATCTGTAGTGAACATATCTTCAACAAAGTTGCCAAGAACATACATTAGGGAAAGAAAACTCTGTCTAATAATTATTGGGCTGGAGAAACTGGATATTCATATATAGAAGAATGACACTACACTCTCATCTTTTACAAAATACAAAGATGAAAGCAAAATGGAGTAAAGACTTAAATATAAGACAAGAAACTATAAAGCTACTAAAGGAAAACGTTGAAGAAATGCTTTGGCACATTGGTATCGGCAAGGACTTCAGTTATATCCCCAAAGCACAGGCAACTAAAGCAAAAAGAAACAAATGTGATTGCATCAAGCTAAAAGACTTCACAGGATTGGAAACAATCAATAATTGTTTCCCACACAAGAAGGAAATGTATTTGTAAACTACCTACCCAACAAGGGATCAGTAACTTATACTCCTTATAATAGAATATATAAGGAGCTCCGAACACTCAATAGAAAAAAGTCAAGTAATTCAATTTAAAATGGGCAAAGGATCTGAATAGGCATTTCTCAAAAGAAGACATACAAATGCCCAACAGGTATGTGAAAAAACGTTCAAAATCATTAGTCACCAAAGAAATGAAAATCAAAACTACAATGAGATATCATCTTATCCCAGTTAAAATGGCTTCTATCAAAAAGACAGTCAACAAATAGTGAATGCTGGTGAGGATGTGGAGAAATAGGAACCCTTGGATGCTGTTGGTAGAAGTGTAAATTAGTGTAACCACTGTGGAGAATGGTTTGGTGGTTCCTCAAAGCATTAAATGTAGAAAGAACTACCCTATGACCCAGCCATCTCACTGCTGAGTATATATCCAAACCAAAGGAAATCAGTATATGGAAAAGATATCTACCCTCCCATGTTTATTGC
The DNA here is from genome assembly GCF_027406575.1 of Nycticebus coucang. Taxonomy (NCBI): domain Eukaryota; kingdom Metazoa; phylum Chordata; class Mammalia; order Primates; family Lorisidae; genus Nycticebus; species Nycticebus coucang. The sequence continues at coordinate 79,665,559 of NC_069787.1, read as the reverse complement.
AGCACTATTCACAGTAGCCAAAATTTGGAATTGAGTGTCTATTTAGTGGATGGATGAGTAAAGAAGCTGTGATACATGTTGCCGGTAGAATATTACAGAGCCATAAACAGAATGAAATCCTGTCATTTGCAACATCATGGATGGAACTGGAGAATATTTTCTTAAGACAAATAAGCTAACAGAAAGATGAATCTCAAATGTATCTCACTCATATGAGGATATGAGGCAGATAAATATTAAAAACAATTGATCTCATGGAGCTATAGAGTAGATCTATAGTTACTAAAGCCCAGAAAGGGTATCTGGGAGGGGAAGGACAAAGTGGGAATGGTTAATGGCTACAAAAAAATACAATGTTAGATGAACAGTATCTGATAACACAACAAAATGACTATAACCATTCGTAAGTTAGAGAATACTTTAAAAACAACTATAGGAGTAGAATTGGAATGTTCCTATCACAAATAAATCATAAATACCTAAGGTGATAAATATCCCAATTACTCTGATTTGATTAAGTCACATTGTATGCCTGTATCCAAAGTTACCTGTACTCTATACATATATACAACTAGTATAACCCATCATTAAAAATAAAACTTAAAAAAATACTAAAAAGTCATTGTTCTGGAGTCCTTGTAGGTTTGAAGAATATGGTTTGTTGGGTGTTGATTTAATAGAAGACAATAGGTTAAACTTGAGATTATGAAGGGTTTTAATAACTGGCAATGGTCAGGTTTCGATAGGACCATGTCTTAGGCTAGAAGACAAGTTCTTTTTTGGCAAGAAGGTCAGCGAACTAAGAGATGTGTGTATAGGAAGTTTATCTGAATACTGATATTAACCATTTCATTATGACTGGAAGAATATCATGGAAAATGAGCGTAATCTAGGAGCCAAAATCTTCAAGGAAGGAGGGAAAATGTTCTGAATCTTGATAGTTCAATGAAGTGATAAGGGTTAGTGATGGTATATGATGACATAAAATTTGAGCTGACTTTTGATGTCAGAAGGAAACAAAGTGGTTTATAAAAGTCATGAGGGCCAAGAAGCACTGATCCTAGATACTTTGTGCTATTGAGTAATTTATTGTAAGTAATTATAATTGCCATTGACATTTCCCAGAGAAAAAGTGCAGAACATTTTAGCAAGACTAAAAATAAATTATCAGAATCTCCTTTGGATATTCTAATAATAAGGAGAATATAAAAACAAAACTAACAATACCTCCTTCCTGGATCACTTTCTGTCCTCACATTTGTGTCCCAAAGAACCTAGAAGATTTCCCCTTTTAGGAACTAATATTCCTCCAGGCTGGGCTCATTAGCTCTCATGATTTCTCCATATCCTGGTTCCCTTTGCAATCAGTATGTGCAGTTTCAAACTTTACGGTAATGTTCTGAGTCACTATTTAATGGTTAGCCTTTCACATTCGGAATGCATTTGGTCGTGAAGCTCATTATAAATAATATCCTTTTATCAGTAGAATTGAAATTCCCATTACTTGTTACAGGGACTTAAATAGCTACAGTTTAATTAACTAATGATGTCTTTCTGAGGACAGTCAAATGGTATCTTCTAAATTGTGTTTTCACAGGCAGTACACAGTCAGTTCCCAGAGCAGCTCTGGGAACAAGAGGGTGAAGCTGTGGGACACTCAGTTTCTTGGTCATAAACTGCTTTCTGGCTCATTGGGGAAGATGCACTGTGCACCAACTGAGCTCTCTAGGTTCATGTCTTACCTATGTTACCCTCATTTGCTCAAATTGTCTTTCAGCATCATTTGTACCTTTCATTTTGACTTAAGGCTCTATATTCTCTTCTCTGATTAGCAATTATTAGTTAGTGTTAGAATTCTTCAGAGGATTCTTCCTGAATTGATTAATCTGTCTGAAAATAATATTCAGTATTATTTAGAAGATGAATCTTAAAAAAGATGCCAATGTTCTCCAAAAATAAATATTAAATGATGTTTTTTTAAAGCTCTTTTCAAAAAAGCCATCATATAATGGAGAAGGGAGATCAAATAAGAGAAAAGGGAAATCCAAAGCAGTATATAAATTTACATAAAATATCTTTATTTGAGCTAGTTTCGAGAGGTATAACCTAAACCTAATAATCCCCCTTACATATCTATATAGATGGCTATGCATGCACATACATTTTTACACTCTTACATATTAGTGCCTAAGGTAAAAACTACCCATACATGTGTTATTTTTGCACCCCCAATTCACAAGTGGTTTGCTTAACCAGCTCTATTAGATAAAACTAGAAACTTTCAGACCAGAGTCCCATTGTTTTAGATAGGAATCTACTATCTAGTCATTAGCACTTTTGCTTTAGCTTTGTAAGAGCTTCTCGGTGTGACATTTTAAAAATGTACCTCTTTCTTTAGTACATTTTTCATGTGTTCTTATGGTGTGTGTTCCCGATCTTTAGGTTGTTCTTTCTGACTGGCCATTTGCTTTGAGGGTCAAGCCTTGACTGCATCTGGGCTTTATCATCATTATTATTATTATTATTTAAGTCATATATGCATAGATCAGGAATACATTTATGCCTTTGTGGGATTCAATGTATTGATTATTTGTGAAAATTGGAGTGCTTACATCCTGCTAATTACTATAGATTTCACCTCATTTACTTACTCACAGTGTTAAGACATTTGTGTTCAACACCTGATAGATTTGACTTGTGCTCTTACATTATGCTCCACAGGTGTGGTCCCACCATCAACCCTCTCTCTATGGAGCCACCGCCCTCCCTTACCATCCCCCTCCACTTCCCTCCTTCTTTCCAAAAGGAATATACTAGGTTGCATTCCCACAAGCAGTGCAGAAGTGTTCCTTTTTCTCCAAATCCACACCAGCATCTGTAGTTTTGGGATTTTGTCATGTGTTAGATGATATCTCAAAGTTATCTTGGTGTGCATTTCTCTGATGATTAAAGATGATGAGCATTTTTCCATGTGTCTGTAGGCCATGCACCTGTCTTCTTCAGAGAAGCTTCTGTTCATGTTTCTTGCCCACGATGGAATGGAATCACTTGTTCTTTTCTTATTAATAAGTTTGAGTTCTCTGTGGATTCTGGTTATTAGACCTTTGTCGGAAATATAACCTGCAAAAATCCTCTCCCATTCTGAGGGCTGTCTACTTGCTTTATTTACTATGTTCTTGGCAGTGCAAAAGCTTTTTAGTTTGATGAGATCCTAGTAATGTATTTTTGATGTTGCTTCAATTGCCTGTGGGGTCCTCCCCATAAAGTATTCTCCCAGGAAAATTTTTTCAACTGTTTACCATGCACTCTCTCTGAGAATTTTTATACTTTCATGTCTTACATTTAAGTCCTTTCACCAGTGAGAGTCAAATTTTGTTAGAGGAGAAAGGTGTGGGTCCAGTTTCAGTCTTCTACATGTCACCAGCCAATTCACCCAGCACAATTTGTTAAATAATGAATCTTCCCCCAATTTATATTTTTGATAGACTTGTCAAAGATCAAATGATAAGTGTCTGGGTTCATCTCTTGGTTTTCAATTCTGTTCCATACATCTACCTCTCTATTTTTGTGGCAGTACCATGCTGTTTTGATCGCTATCGATTTATAGTGTAGTCTGAAGTCTGGTAGCGTGATGTCTCCTGATTTGTTTTTATTTCTAAGAAATGTGTTGGCTATCTGAGGTTGTTTCTGTTTCCATATAAAACAAAGTACTAATTTTTCCAGATCTTTAAAATATGACAGAGGTGCTTTAATAGGGATTGAACAAAGGATGTGAAAGATCTGTATAAAGAGAACTATAAAACTCTGAAAAAAGAAATAGCTGAAGATGTTAACAAATGGAAAAACATACCATGCTCATGGCTGGAAAGAATCAGTATTGTTAAAATGTCTATGTCCCTGGGCTTTAAAGCATCCCTCTTTAGCTGTGGCAGCCAGGACATCAGTGGTACATGAAGGAGTATGTTTCTGGTCTTTTAGTTCCAGTGCCTTTCAGGTCTCCCTGCCTGGTCTCAGAGACATCTCCAGCTACACAGACTGTGTTCGCACTGACCATTTTCCTGGTTTGCGCCCCTGGCCAGGCTAGCATGCACTGCCGGCCATGCCTCCGCAGCCTCTCTGTCTCTCAGGAGTTCTGATGTTTCCTGTTTCCTCATATACTCTAGCAAAGTTTCTCTGCATCTCTTCTGCCTCAGGGCAGCCCCCGGCGGGGCTGTGTATCTACCTTCTTGGAACAGCCCAGGCTTCAGCAGAAGTGTCATTTTGAAAACTATTTCCCCAAGAGCCATTAAGACTCCAGACCCTTCAATATCATCTCCAAGTTCTCCTACTCTTTCTCATCAGACAATCGCTCACCAAATCCTGATGACGTGACCTCCATTCCTTGGAAATCAATGCTTTCCCTTCTTCATTGTTGCTTTGCTGTAGTTCAGGGTCATTAGTCCTGCTTGGACTATTAGCCTGGGTTTCTTCCCTGACTGCCTATCTCCAGTGTCCCACCAATCCATCCACCCATTAAAATTGTTAGAGTGATTTTCTAAGAAACCAAAATTGTCGTGAATAATATAATTTAAACCCCAACATTAAATTTAAGTTTTGGCATTATCTATTTTTAAAGATTTTAAAATGTGTGCTATCATTCATTCAGCAATTTTTCTTGAGAACTAGGTTCCTCTTTATATTCAATTCTCAATGTTGTCTCTTGTAGACTATATTCCAGTAGGTAATTCTGACCATACCATTTCAATTCCTTTGTCCTTCAGGGGCTTCCCTGAGGAAGAAGAGATCCAGGGAAACTTTACTAGAGCACATGAGGAAACAGGGAGCATCTTGAAGAGACTTACTTCATGTTGTTCCATCAGCTGAGAGGGCACACATCTCCTCTATCAAAGCTATCACCATCTTTAAAGAACCAAGTCAACTACTGTCTTCCTTTGAGCTATTCTAGGACCTGTAAATTAGAATTAGTGACTATCATTTAAGCACAAAAGTAAAGGAATAGCTTTTAAGAATACACAAGAAATATTCAGGAGCAGATTTCCTTTGAGCTTTTTCTGAAGAACTGACTGGAAGAATAATTTTAGCCTTTCAGAATAAAAAAAGCTGTGTATGGTTAAGGAAGAAGTAGAAAATTAGGTGAATATAGTAAAGATAGGAAGATGTTGAATAAAAAGCACAGATAAATGTATATGGACGATGTCTTGATATTACAGGATTTGTTGAAAGAATTCATTCAACAATCTAAAGGCAGCCTCTAGATGGGTTTGATGATTTAATTATGTATGATCTCTATAATACATTTAAAGTAAAAGAATTGGGTATTTAGTTACACAATAGAGGTAAAATCAGCATTTTCACCTTTTGAGAAATCCTCTCAAAACATCAGGGAAAATAGGAAATAGAAATGTAAATGACTATTCAGTGAAACATGGTGAAAGCTCACAATATGAACCACAAGATAAGAGGAATGCCTGCCCAAGGTAGTTGAAATGGAACAGAGAAATGGACAGAGAAATGGGCAGAGAAAAGACTCGTGAATGCCACATGCATGGCTGCAGAGTTCAGAAGGAGCCAGCAAATTGCACTTCTAATGGCAAAGAGCAGAGCCCAGAGCTTATCAGAAATCTCTCCTTTTCAAGGGTGGGAATGAGGTGCTTATGGGGAGGGAAGATCTTTTCTAGACCTAGTTTAGTTTTTTAAACCAAAGGAACAGGTGCTGAATTAGGTTTTCCCAAATAAGCTAAATTTGAAGGAAGTAGTCTCTCTATTTGCAGGAGAAATAGAGGCTTTGCCTAGAAAAAAAACTTACAGCATCTCCTTTGCCTGGAAAAAAAAAATAAAAGACTGAAATAACTTACATGCAGAAATATGTATAAAAAAATAGTGTCTGCTAGGTTTAACTGTAATTTCCCTCACTATAATTTCCCTCATTCCACCTGCCAACATTTGTTTTAAGAAAATATCACTTTCCGAAACTAACAGAGGTAAAAGGTTCTAGAGTAGGAAACCCCTTCATCCCCTTTCACCCTCAAATTACAATACTGCCGCACCAAAAGAGCAAGGGAGAAAGGCTGGCTGGGGGTCTTGGACTTATTCCAGTAACTCTGTCTGGGCTTCCTTAGCTTCCTCTGCTGTGAGACCATAGAACAACTGATGAATCAACGGTTTCCTCATTCAAGATCTTATCTTTGGAAATGCTTTAGGAATGATCCTTCCAGTCAGAAAATAATCTCATTTGGCAACTTCCAGGGCACTTAAAATTTCTGTACAGCTTTCTTATATTTTCTAAAACACTGAAAATTTTGGTGTTCGCAACCACCAACCAGTGGGGTGGTCTATTAGGGAGCTTTGCCATACGAAGAACCACTGAAATAGATTCATTCTTTTGTACCTAGGAACCCAGTTTCTGAGATTTTCTTACAGAAAAGAATCCAAAAGGAAATATTCTTTAAAGTGAATTTTTTTATTTTGTGATTTAATAATAGAAGTGAGAATTAGAAAACATCTAAATGTCTGGTGGTAGCATAGGCATCTACATATGAGGTGTCTATGTGTGGAATTAAGAGACTAAACCGAAAGAACTGGGCCAAGTAAACAGTGATCAGAGTTTGGGGCTGCTGTGGCAGATGGGACTTGGTCGGGGAGAGTGGATATTATAGAAAAGAGAAACAGAGAGAAAGAATCATGAAAATCTATGTAAAATTATGCTGTTCATGGTCAAGGTGACTGTGGGAGGCCCAGCAGAGCATAGCTACTGGGAAGCTGAAAGCTGAATAGTAATTTCAGAGCTCACACAAGGCAGAAGAGACTCAACTAGATGGAATCCTCATTATGGCTGTCTTTCTAAATGTCTTACTTTCATGAAATTTTTATAATGTTGCACATCACAAGGATTGGATGTGTCATCTAAAATCATGATTTCCAGAAATTTAACATTAGAACTTTAGACATATGATTGAGTTAACTAATAAGTAATTTTTGAGTTCTTGGACAATTTCTAAATAAAAAATAAACAAAAATCAATGGTCATAATTTACTGTGATCTTTTAAATAGCAATAGATATAAAACTCTTCTTGCCTTTGAATGGTATCATTTAAATTATTGTTTGTAACTTAAATTTATTCGAATTATGAAAAGAAATGTAGTCATTTTTTATGATAGCCCAATAGTACCTGAATTTCTGTACCCTAGTTTTCCCTTATGCCAAGAGAAAACAGTTTGATTAAATATGATAATTAGTATAAACAGTTGGCTATCCTAATTTAATAATTACAAAGAAATATGAATATGTATAAAAGAAAATAAGAATCATTTTTTGTTTGTATATAAAGTTATTGTACTTTGTGGGTAAGATCAATTTAAAAGGATATATTATTTAATATATTGATAATTATAATTTAAACTATAGTTATTTTAAATCTATTACCTATTGATATGTTTATTTATTTATTCCAAAAGCCATACACACAAAGGCATATTAGTGAATTGTATATTGCAGATTCTTACATGAACAATGTACAAAGGGTTAAAAATCAAAATAAAAATATTTTTCATTCTATAAAATGACTATCTGTGCTTAGAATTATAAAATTTCCTTCTCAGCCCCCAAATAATTCTTTTAATTCTGTTATTTTATATTCTTTAATTATTAAAAAATATTTCTTACTTTAAAGAGTTAGGTTTTTAATAATAATTTTATTTCTTATATATTTTTTACAATGCTCTTACAAATATTCCTTGTCTTCAGATATTTTTGATTAAATATTGCCCACTTTCACAACTTTCCTTTTCCAAATTTAGACCCTGAATTCAAAATAATAAACCTGTTAACATGTTTTTTATGCATAAGTTTTGATTTACTAATAGTAATATTAAATAACACAAAAATTTTCTCCTTTATTCTATTTAAAAAAGGAGGCAATATGAATAATTAGATTTGTCTAGAATTCTCCAAATTTTATTTAAATCAAGACTGTATGAGAACTCTTTGATATACCAATTTGGGTGAAAAACTGGTGAATCTAAAAGAGAATTGATACTTCTGGGTTAATACACATAGAATACAATGACATAAAGATTATTTCATGATTATATGCTTTTCAAGTTAAAAGAAGTATATTCATATTTAAGCATAGCGACTGGTTGAATAAATTACTACAACAATAATTATTTGCAGTGTTTTAGATTCACAAACACTATGAGAAGAGGGCTTATGAAAGATCTAAATAGGCACCAAAGCCATTAACTCAACCACATGGAAATAACCCTAGGGCCATTACTTCCTTCAGTCTTTCCTTACTTAATTCCAGTAGTCAAGGAGTCTCCATCTGTCTTAGAGATATAGCCATAGCAGCCAATGTATTAGTGTTCCAGTTTAGTTCTCCATTGGTCTTCCTGTCCTGCATGCTGCATAGCCCTTGTTGCTTACCTTTCACATGTCACTATACGTTGCTGTGACACTCTTACCTGTTATCTTCTTTCCTTTCCCCTTCCCATAATCTTTAATGTCAGTTAAGAAACTGTCTATTCCTTGCATAAACCTTCTAGAGAATTTCTTGGATAATCCGGAGATAAATATGTCTATAGTTCATATGTAAAGATAAAAAATACAGATTATCAAGCAGAATGCTGTTTTTGTTCTAAATTCACCCTTAAATAATAAGCTTCTCCCCCAAATTAAAAAGGCTTCAATAGCAGACCCAATCGCTTTTACCTGGACTTGCCAGCAAGCAAAAAATAAAAGGACAAATATTTACACTAAAGTGGGTATAATTTTGTGTTTATCCAGGACTTTGAAATGTTTAGGGAAAATAGAGGTTTCCTGCCTTTTAAAGGACCCCCTCTAAAGTCAGATAGCAAGTTGAGAATAGATGCTTTGCTGCTACAGGAATCATCTATCTACTACTGAAGCATCCTAGCTGGCTGGTCCTGGCTTACGGGTTGCAGTTAAGCTATCAACTGGGACTGTAGTCATTTGAAGACTTCCAAACTCATGTGGTTATTGGCAGTCCTTAGTTGCTCTCTGGGCATAGGCTGGGGATCTCAGCTCCTTGCCACACAGGACTCTCCATAGGCTATCTCAGAATCCTGGAGATACAGCAGCTGGCTTCCCTGGAATGAACAATCTAAGAGACAGACAGAGAGAGAGAGAGACCCAAGAGAGAAGCTGAAGGATTTGATAACTTAATATCACAAACGACATGTTATCACTTCTTCTTTGTGTACAGTAACTTACCATCTTCTAGTATTTCCAACACACAGGTGCAATATGCTAGAAAGTACAGGTAATAGAAAAATCTAGTAAAAAAAATCAGAAAGTAAAAAATTCTGTGTGTCAATTACCTTTGTTTTTGCTATAATTTGAGTAGTTATGTTTATATAATATAATTTGTAACAATGGCTATGTTTTAAACAACTGGCTAACAAAATTTCTCACAATTTAACAGTCAGCTTTTACAAGAAAGAACCATCCCAGCACACTACTGATTCCACCCCAAGTGGGCACTCTCAGTTTCAGGTCAGTTTTGAGAGATTTTAATGCTGTCCTTTGTTTGCTTTATGCATGTCTCATTTCTTACAACATATTGGAAGTCATTTATACAAAATTCTTGGGTGACATCACGTTTCTGCTCTCAAGAAATGCATGAAAGTCCAATGTATTATTAGTGTCAAAATAGCTGGATGGAAATTTGTGTTTTGCAGCCTCCCAGCTTTGTGTCATTATATAGTTTATTCCATTTCTCTAAATTTTAATCCTCAAATGAATTTAGGGTTAAACCTACACGTACAGCTCCTCTCTTCCCCCTAAACGGATAAGTTAGCCTACCCTCCTCTACCCACTGGAATTATAAGGATAAATAGATAATGCAGGTGAGTTGCCTTCTAGGATAGCAAGTCTCATTCATATTCATTATCTCCTGCAATCCTGACAACAGCTCTGTTAGGAAGGCATTAATAACTCTGCTTTATATCAAAAGTCAGAGAGGTTAAGTGACTTGCCCAAGGTCACAGGACTAATAAAGTTGCTCCACAAACGTGAAGTAGGAATGACAATGTTAGCTCACAAACAATAACCTTCTCTGAGAACTGAAATCAATGGACATACTTTAATTATATCAGGAAACAGTTATTTGGGATTTCAATACCAACAAAGCTTTTTCAGCACCCTCCCTTGTCAGTGAGGTGCCTTGGGCAGAAATAAGCTCAGACTTAATTAAATGAAAAATCCCACACCAGCAAATACTAGACACACTGCTTCTCATTTAGCCAGAGCAATGAATAATGTGATTTCTTCTGTGTTCACTGTCTGGGCAACCAAAGAGTATAGGCCAAGTACGTAGGTCTCCCAAGGCCACGACCTTCTCAATTACATGACAGATATATTCCCATGGATGCAAGATCAGGGGCAGAATCTGCTGTTATCTCTAAGCTCAATGAATTTCAAATGGAAAAGAGTAGGCTGAAGTGGAGTAAAGAATGTTTTCTAGCAAAAAAATACATGGATCTTCATGTGGAAGCCAATTGAGCAAAAGGAAAGGTACCTCAGGTGTCTATCAAATGGTGTGTAGTTGATAGTGATTGATTATCTATATCTGGGAACTTGTCAAAGTGTGCATAGGGGCATGGATAAGGCACCTCTTAAGTACAATTTTTATGAATAGATCAAAAAACCAAAAACCAAAAATATCCACCACAGCCTGAACATGATTCTAGAAACCATGAAGACAGAGGACAAGAGGCAGGGTTAAAACAAACACGGATAGAATATCAGCATAGCTAGAAGGAAACCAAATGATAATATTACACCAGAGACAGCCTTCCTTGTACTTGCCATACACAAATGGGTGAAATATGTTCACTCTTAACTATAACACAGGACAAAACATTGGCCCATCCAGAAAATCAGATTAGAAGCTATACACAGTGGATTTGGAGGAAGAAAGAATTGCATTCAACTGTGCAGAACAAGTGACGTTTAGTCAGGCCTTAAGTAGTAGACTCTAGAAATGCCGAGATCGCAGTGAGGGTAGAGTACAAGGAAAGGCATTTGGAGAGAAAGGCAGTGCATGCAACAGGGTGAGGCACGCGTACGTGTGCATGCGCACACACATACAAACACTGTGAATCTTTATGTAGCCACCACGTGATCTTTGTCCTGTCTGTCTGAAGTTACAATCCATGTTTGTTGTAACCCCTGATATATTAAAGTATTAGCCTTAACTACTTCAGCTATTTTGTCAGAGAATAATTCCAGTACATTTTAGTAGCATGTGCCTAGCTTCATTAAACCCTGACTCAGGCCTGTATCAAAATCTTGGTTTTAAACATTTAGAAGGTTCTCTTTTACTCAGGATTTCTAATTGACGTTCACCCCACCAGCACACACACTGCATGAACAGTGCTGATGTTTCCATGGTCACTGAGAAGAGGAAAACATGAGTCAGACACACGCGATTCAAATATCCCCGCCTGACTGGCACCAGGAACTGGAAGGATGCCGTTGTCTGACTTGAAGCCCTTTTTCTGTAATCTGTTATTTCTGGACAATCAGTGTTTACTTGAATATGATTCCAGACAGCAGTTATCTCAAGAAGAGAAGGGAGAGATTGAAAAGAGTAATAATGGTAATAATAATAATAATATTATCTTCTCTGTTCTAGGCAGGCCCTATTTAAGTGGAGATACTGTATCAACAATAGGAGCTGGTGGAAAATCTAAGTAAGTCTGCTGTATTGTTTTTCTCTTCAAGGACAAATGCGACTCTAATAGTATCAAAAAACAATGATGGGCTTACAGATAAGGAGCTGGGCATCTGCTTGTAGTCTTTTTTGCTCACGTTGGGTTTTGTCAGTTTGAAAGTCGGAGAAGATGAATTTTTAAAAATATTATTAATTTGGATGCATCGATTTCGCCCCATGCACTTTGGGGACTCACATGCCTGCTTTGACTTAACAGCATGGAGTCACATTTCTCCCTGGGCTCCTGTTTCTAACCATTGTCCACTCCCTTCCTCTCTCTTGGGGTAGGGCAGGGCTACCAGGCCTGAGGGCCGCCGTGGCATGTTTGTCTACGTTCTTCCTTAGGAAGCCATCAGGAAGATGCACAAGGATAGCGGGCACAAAGATGTCTTTATGGGAACCAAGGAGAGCTGATTTAACATATAGAAAGATTTTTAAGTGACTTCACCTTGTATAGTCATATGACATTATAATTATTTTTAGACGTATACAACAATAATACTATAACTCTAGGAAACAGTATCATTCATATCATAATACATTTAGATAAATTAATGCTATACTAGAAAATTGTTTTTCCAAATGAAATATAATCCTCATTTAGTCATTAGCATCTTTTTCATTTATTACATGTCAATATGCCACAAATTCTACATAGTATGTTAAGCATCCCAACAGTCAGAAATTTTTGTCTATTTTAACTACCTTTTAAATAGCTATAAATAAACTCTATCAAAAGGTAATGATAGAAAAATGAATAGTAGCTACCAGTTCATGATCAGTGTGAATCAATCCATCTCACTTTTATGTAAATTATGTTCTGTCTCCAGTTTACAGACAGGGAGTCCAAGACTCTGACATATTTAAATAAGCAAGATGACACAGAATGGAACGAGTTCTTGAATCTGGACCAGTCAGATGTTAGAGCCCCTCTTCTATATGCTACACCAACCTGCTACTTATAATTTGTGTGCTTTTCCCACGCATGTATACTATATATTTTCATCCACTAATTCAATGAAACTCTAAATATTAAAGCACCACATCTTGGAGAATGCAAACGTTGAGATATCATGATCTTTGCCCCCGTGGATGTATTACTGGGCAGAATTAAGGACACTTAAGGCAGGGATCAGTGTCTTCAGAGGAGACAGCACGAAGGGCTACGTGAGCTTCAGGAGCTTATCTGTCACAGCTGGCTTTAGAATCCAGAAGTGCTTTCTAGAGAAGACAATGCAATTATGTACTTGCCTAATAATCTGGATGTGGTTAAAATGAAGTAAATTTTGACTATACAACTAGATCCACTCTACATATGTAGACTTAGACATAAAAACATGTATTCTCATTGTGAAGGGTCTTAGCAACATAAACAAAATACTTTTTGTTTTTTATATAAGGACAAAGTTGAGCGCTTCATTTCCTTATATGAAGTTTCTTTTTTACTTTGTATTATTCTCAGAATATTGCTCCAAGGTAGTCTGAGTATACTGTCAAAAAGTGAGCTGTGTAATCAGAAGTCTGTCAACTCCTTCTCTCAACTTAATTCCTCTTCTTCACAAAGACCATCCAACCTCAATCAGGTCCCCATGTTTTCCCTTGGCAGAGGGTTCTGAGCTCTTTCTTTAGAAAATTTATTAGGACTAGTAACAGCATAATTATTTATGATTTTTATTCTCATTTTTTGTATATCTGCTTTCCTGTTTTACACATGTCATGAAAAAGAAGCTTTGCTTGTCTCATTGATTGCTCATTGACTGGAGGTATGGTGCCTAGCACATAGTAGGCTTTTGTGATGTAATTATTGAATAAATGAAGAATTGATTTAGAGTCTTGAGTTTACCTCTTATGAACGGAAAGGGTCATGGAACATTTTGTTAATCTTGTGAGTTTCAGTTTTCTCATCTGGAAAAAGGAACAAAAACTAATTTGTGACACATAGGGTTGTAAGGATTTTTGGAGAACAAATAGTAAAAGCATGTTCCCAAAGGTCAAGCATTAAGCCAATATTTATTAACAAGTACTGTCTTTACTGTTATAATCAGTAATGATCTATAACACCAGAAGCATATGCTTAAAAAGTTAATGCAGGATGGGCAGTACCTGTGGCTCAAAGGAGTAGGGCGCCGGCCCCATATACCAGATGTGGAGGGTTCAAACCCAGCCTGGGCCAAAAACAGTAAAAAACAAAAAATAAGTTAATGCAAGATTTAAAAGGTGCTGCTCAACTTCTGAGATGACATTGCAGATCCTTATGAGAAGATGTGGACTAGAAAGCACTGTGCTGTGAAGTTGTCAGTGAAAACCTTCAATAACCCCATATTTACGTGCCATTGCGGCTTTCCCAAAATTATCTTCTGGGACCATGACTAGTCCTAGTCTACGGATTTGGTAATTGCTTTTGCCTAATCTGAGTAAAATCTGTTCTGCTACTTTTGAGCTATGCAAGGGTGAAATAAATACAAAACAAGCTTGCAAGGTACATTAAAGAAACTCAAGATGTGCTTTGCACATGGATAAAAGTTAAAAATGCCTGAACTTTCAAAGTCAAAACTTCTACAAGCAGCAGTGTTAGGAGTAAAACTTGAAAAACCTAGTGGAAACACCCCATCGTGCTTTGAAATGCAATGTTGATATTATATCCAAAATGACTTCCCAGGATGAAGCTAGCCCCACCTCCACATCACAAAACATGGAAACATGAAAATAAGGATAGCTTTAAATAGTCTTCCACCCTAAAAAAGATGTTCTTCTCAGATATATATATACACAGACATTTCTATATATACAAACATATGTATTTTTTTTCTCCTATCAAGGCCAGTGTAACTAAAACTAACCACATTTTTTTTTAATCAAAGCAAAATGAGCATCCCAGTTTTATAAATTTGCAAAAATAAAAAAAGCCCCATCCTATTCACCTTCCTAAATATGTCTGGTATTTTTAGGTTATTCAGATTATTTATATCTGTCAGCATATATTACATTATATTTTTGTTTCAATTTGATTCCATTGTGATCATCTTTGAAATGCTTCATGGAATATGAAATATTTTAAGTACATGTAAAAATAATTTTAACCACAGCTAAGTGAGTCAAATGCATGTAAAATCAGAATTAAATTAGTAACATGTTAAAAATGACCTCCGGCAGGAAGAATCATGAAATTTATGACTAAGAAGATGTGACAATCAATTAAAATGCCCAGGGCAAAAATCTCAGGAAACTGAAATTTACCAGCATATTTGAAGCTATAACTAAAAGAAAGCTATAATTTAAACAATTATAAATAGATAAAACTGGCATAGTCCTAATCAATTCCAATAATTAGTAATAAAATAAATAAATAAATAAATAAATAAAATAAGTAATCCCTTATCAGTAATGATAATATTAATATACTAAAAGCATTAACTGTAGAAATAAATGCCTCTCTTTATCTTAAGATACATAGTTCTACGCTATGTATGCTGCGCCTTAATACCTTAATTTATGTATATACATAAATTATAAAGACAGCAACTCTATTCTCAAATTCTGAATTTACCGTGTATGTGATTAAATTCCTGTGAGAGAAAGAGATCGTTATCTATGACTAGATGCTGGAGACAAGTTAATGTCAGTGACTTTCCCTAAATTTTATCTCTATAGATTTTTGTTTCCCATATGAATACTTTTTCTCAGAATATATTAAACAGTGAGTGATTTGAGTAAAAATCATGGGAACATTTAGCATATTTATTTGGTGTTATTAGCTTGTGTTCCCAGTGAGCTAGCTTTACGTGGATCACAGTTGTCATGCACCTGTCTCATATTTTGTTGATTGCAATTTATTGACCATTCACATTTGGCATTAGTCTTTCATTAGAACTGCATTGTTTTGTTATTCTTTTTGTTTATAATTATTTTTCATTCTTTTTCATATTGTCTTGCCTTCACTGTTATTTTTTGACAATTATAGTTTATTTCAGTTCTTTTAATTTTATTAAAAATTGAAATTCTTCTAGAGTTCATCATATTTTCACATGTTTATGACGCCCCACATTTAAAAGTATTTAATGAAGTTAGGAGATGCTCAGTCACATTTTAATTTTTTTTTTTTTTTGTAGAGACAGAGTCTCACTATACTGCCCTCGGGTAAAGTGCCGTGGCGTCACACGGCTCACAGCAACCTCTAACTCTTGGGCTTACGCGATTCTCTTGCCTCAGCCTCCCAAGCAGCTGGGACTACAGGCGCCCGCCACAACGCCCGGCTATTTTTTGTTGCAGTTTGGCCGGGGCTGGGTTTGAACCCGCCACCCTTGGCATATGGGGCCGGCGCCCTACTCACTGAGCCACAGGCGCCGCCCCACATTTTAATTTTTGTTAATTTGAAAATGGTTGACATGTTCTAAAAATTAAAGAAATAATACTCGAATGTTGTAAATCTTAGAGTCACTTCCTGTCACCTGACATGACAATTAGAAGTTCACATGTTTATTCAGTGGAGTGGTCATTTGAAAAAAAAAATTGTCCAGGATGGTCACAGTGGCTCATGCCTATAATCCTAGCAATCTAGGAGGCTGAGACAGGTGGATTGCTTAATCTCATGAGTTTGAGACCAGCCTGAGCAACAGTGAGACCCCATCTCTACTAAAAATAGAAAAACAAGAGGATCCTCAAGCCTGAGTTGGAGGTCGCTGTGAGCTATGATGCCATGGCACTGTACCCAGGGTGACAGTTGAGACTCTATCTAAAAAAAAAAAAAAAAAAGAAAAGAAAAGAAAAAATATGTCCAATTGATACTAGAAACTAAATATCAGCAAAATAAAAAAGATAGATGGAGAGAGAGAATGAATAGTATCTACAGAAGAAATGGCCTGTACATTTTATTGGGTGTTTACTATGTGCAAAGTTTAGGACTAGATGCATTAGCTCCTTTATCCTGGCAATATATAGGTACTGTGTTCACATATAATGAAGACGGCTAAGAAAATAATCAAGTTGTTTAACTTGTTCAAAGTCACATAAGTCATAAATTGATGCTATCCTGTGTTCTAAACTTACACAGTGAATATTATTTTATAAATTGATGTGTTTATTAATACAAATAAGAAGGCAGTCTAAATGGTTCAAAAATATGAGAAAATAAAAGAAGTATTCAGCATCCTTGGGAAATTGTCCAGTGGAGAACCAGTGGACATGGCAATGAACACTATATATACTGAAAAGAAACAGTAAAATGGGGTCAGAAGATTTTAACTGGCTTTTCCAGAAACTGATCAGTTATGCCTAAAATTTGCCTGTTCTTATGCCCTTGTATAATGTTTATCAGACCCCGTTTGGTGGGCATGAAAATTTGAGTCTACTAAAAAGACATAGACATGAAATTAATTACCTGATTTGTTGATAATTCCTTTGAGAGTTTGCTTCAGGAAGTCACTTCCTCTGAGTCAGCTTCTAGAACCTTCACAACATCAGATTTCCTGACCAACAAAGTTAAGTTCCATATTGAAGGACTGCAGTGACCCAAAGAGGGAATTGCCTTTGAAATTGCCTTAGCATTTAAAGTATGTCCCTAGACGTTGCTTTCCCTCTCTCTTTCTCTTTTGCTCCCTTTAAACACAAGACTAAGTCTAAACATGAGGACAAGGCAGAAAGGACCTAAAATCAGAGTTTCTTACTTTTGAGGCTTTGTGATTCAACCTCTTATAAGCATTTTCATCACACTGGAAACTCCTAATAATGATCTGAACAGTACGAAATTTTAGGGGAACTTTCCTCTGAATGCTGCAATCTGCAGGCTTGTGTTAGTCTTTCATCCAGTTAAAAATATATCTACTGAGCTAATTCCAGACACTCAACAATGTTCTAACTATAAAGCCCAAATCCTATTTTTGTTCTCTCCTTTGTAAAGCTTGCTCTGGAATATAAAATTGATTTTTAAAGGGGTTCTTCCTTAACGCTTTTTTTCTGTTTTGATAGCATTCTCTCCAGATTCTCTTTCTACTTCTCTGATGTTACTCCTTTGACTCTTGGCGATATCCTCTTCTGCTACCTGGCCCTTACATTTTGCTGTTTTCTAGCTATCTGTCCCCCAATTCTCTTTCTGTAATCTTCATGGGAAATTTCACACCTTTTATAAATTTTGTTACGACAAATATGTTGATGGTTCCCAAATATGTATCTCAAGAACAGTCCTCCCTTCCTCCCAAATTCAAAGTCATTTTGAGTATTTACTAGAAGTAACCACAGAGATGTCAATATCTCTGTATCTTTAGTCAAATTCCAATTTATTATTTTTGTTCTAATCGCATATTTCTTGAATATTCCATCTAAATTAGCATTTTTTTCTAGAATCTTGTCATAAGATTTTGGATTCATCCCTGTCTCAATGTTTTTCTTGATACAAAATATACAAATAACTAAAATCCTGGTATCTTTACAACCTAAATATGTTTGGAAACTATTCTGTCTTTTCCATCCCAATGTTTAATACCATTCCATTTCTTAAAATCTTTTATCTATAGTGTTACAAAAATCTTGAAGAAATTTTCTTCTCCAGTCTTGTTGTCAAATTCACCCTTCATATAGTTACAAGAGTAATGATTCTAAGTATAAATTTATTCATTACAACCATCAGAATAAAATACTTCAGTGTGTCCTCATTACATAGAATCACTTTTATCCTCATTACCAAAAAAGCAATTGCTTCGACGTGGAAGTGGTATTCCTTAGGACTCCTGAGTATTTAAATCACTACCACCACCACCACAACCACCACCACCATGATCATCACGTTCAATCCTCTTTAAGCCAAAGATAACATCCACTGGACAGAACTCTAGACCTCTTTCTCTTCTTGAAACAGAAACTTGTCTGGTCTTCTATGGCATAATATTCCCTTGATTTTCCTTTTTCCTGTCTGCTTAATTTACGTTATTTCCTTCAGGAGTAAATGTTGGACCTTAACATTGAGGCTCATGGTCAATAAAATGCTTACCCTGATTTTCTTGTACCTTATTCTGAGATACCTCCTTCAAATTCCAAATGTATATAGCCAAATGACCTCTTCACAAATTCTCTGGTGTGTTTTAAAGACTTCCCCAGTTCAATATGTTCATATCTTCTACTTCTCCCCTCAGAGGAAATCCCAGGATCTCCTCTCCAGATCTCCCTATTCCAGTGGACAGTAACACCATCCATACACTCTGACAAAACAGGAACATTATTACTGACTCTTCCCTTTCCCTTACCTCTCAATACAACCCCAAGTCCTTTCAGCTATTACTCCAAATTCATTCTCTAATCTCTCCATTTTTCTCCAGCTGCACCCATTCTTCCTTTGACATCCTATCAGCATCAGAACACTACTGTAGACCCTATCCTCTTTATGTACGCTTCGCCATCTAAATTCTTTTCCACATTTGAAAGAAAATAAATCATTTCAAAACACTTATTTGGTTAACTATCTGCATATTCCCTTAATTAAGCCACCACACTTTTTAAAGATAGAGCCAAAATCATTTACAGAGATTGAAGTCTATGTGTGCCTTTTTTCAAAGTTTCATCTCACAGCCACACTGCACTTGTCTTCCAGCTACACTGTTCATGCAGTGTTCTTTCCCATCACCAGACCTCTGGCCACATTGTGCTTTCTATTCTCTCCCTCTCTCTCTCCTAAAACTCCAAGTCTTAAAGAACTCTATACCTCATGTTGAGAATCACATTCTTGGACAAAATCTTTGCTCATTAAATAAAATCCCCATAGCATCCTAGTTGCAATTTTATACTGACTTACTTGCCTAGTGTTTAATCTTTCTCTTCCTCATCCTTTCAATAGATTGCGTAACTCTATCAGGACCTCAGTGCATCTTTTCTTATTCATATTTTCTATCTTTAGTACCTTACTCCAAATATCGCTCTTTAAATAAACTAACAGATGTTCTTTATGGATTTGATGCTTTTAAGACCTTCTGAACTCTTTTTTGTTCATATCTCTATATAGTAATTGACATGCAGGTAAATTAGCATTGTTGTATACTAATAGTTATATGCCTACAAGGGTGGGTCAAAGGGACATTCACATCATATTACTGGACTTTGGGGGATTTAGCATAGCCCCATTTCTCTAAGTATAAAGTGCACATCATACTGTCTCAACTCCAGGGATCCTTGCACAAAATAATGTATGACATGAAGGCATTTTGCACTTTCAGAATGCCACATAAAAGTAATGACAGTGATCATCCTCATCATCAACATTATCACTTTATACTTTATAATCTTAGTGCTCTGGAACTCTTAGGAATAAAAGCCAATAACTCCATTATGGAAATAAACAAGAGAATATTTTAAATACTGCTTACTAGTGAGTTAGCAATGACTTTATTCACAAAACCTATATAAGTAACTCATGCTAAATATAAGTCAACAGGACAAAATATGACATTAATGAAGGACCCAAATTAATTGTTTTAAAGAAAAAAATTTACCATAGAGATTTTGTGTCAAAAATATTTTTCTAAGTAGCCATCTGATAGTATGATAATTAAACACTGCCATTTATAAACATATCAAGTAGCCATGTTGCTCCTAAACCTTGTAGGCTGAGGTCAAAATGTAAGAGGAAAGCTGTCTTTGACATGTGACTCAGTTGCGGGTTTTTGTGTGAATCTGTAAAGGGAAAGGCACACTTCACTTTCCTACAGTTCTTTTCTTTTTTTTTTATGCTTATCCATTTAATAACTGAGATAAAGCAGATACATATCCTACAGATATTTTCAATGGGATAGAAACAAAGCTGCCTCCTTGAGTTTGCTGTGAGAATACACTCTCTAGCCTATAGATTGCTGGAATGATGTGTTTTATAAGTGGCTTCATTGAAAGGGATCTCCTGAACTACAGCCAAGCTCATCAAGTGACTTGTGAGTCAAAGAGAGCAAGGAGGAATGTGGAGACTGTTTTTCATCTCATCTCAGGTAAGAAACTCAGGGACACCTAAGAGTTCTCTTGGGCACTGGTGACATAAAGTATCAAATATGCTCACTTAAACAGTGGAAAGCTCCCCACTCCTGATTGTTTTGTCTATGAGATATATGGAACAGAAATATTTGGAAACATTTTTAATCTAAATATTTTATATTTTAGATACACAGCTGAATCAAATTCTAGTCTCTTATTTTCTATAAGTGTCATGATCAAAAATTTCTTCACATCTTTTCTTTGGGACTTAACTTATCAGCTCTATTTTATTACTCACATTTAACACATCAGCAATCAGGTCCAGAGAGTTTATGTGGCTTGCCAAAACTCAGTCTTTTATAAAGTCATTGCTGAATCTTCAGAAAATTATATTATACTAACATTTGTTTATTTTCTGTTCTTTGACCTGGACTCAGTGAAAGTGTCAATGGCGTGAGGGAGACAGCTCTCTGGTCTGTTTAATTCTAGAATAGGTGTCCTGTAGATCTTTCCACCCATAAGCCAACCTCCTTCCCCACCATCAGCCTGATTTTTTTATAGTGCCTCCTAATCCTTCCCAAAGAGCTTTTGTCTTTTCAACTTAATTTTCCTCTTTAAACTTAGAAACTAACTGGTTCTCCTCATTCCAGGTGTCCATTGCCTTTTGACCCTCTCTTTAGGATAATGAGAATATTTTTCTCTCATCTTATGAATCTAGGGACTTGAGTGACACAAGAATGCTCTGTTGAACTGCTAATGTAGCAGGCTTCAGCCCCTAAGTGCAGTTTCATTTTTACCCAACATGAACTGACATGGGAAACTGTTATTAACTTCAGCAGCATATGACTTGTGGCAGTGGAGAAGAGGACTCTCTCAATTCCAAGTCTCTGAGAAAGACTTTGGTTGGCACAGTCAGGTGCAATATCTATCTCTGGCCTGACCACCCATTGCCTTTCAGTAGTTATGTGGCTTGTGGGAAGGCAGTTCCCAACAGGTGGAGGCGGTGTGGAAGTAATCATATCAATGTCCATGACAGCCCTTGCTCCCTGAGGGTAAGTTGTATTTCCATCCGAAAATATTTCCTCTTATATCTTCTCTTCTATATTACTTTTAGAGCTCTTTCTAGTTACTTGGAGAGCAGACTATTTAGATAAAGTATTCTCAAAGCATGATCTGAGCACTAATGGGGACTTTCAAGACCCTTTCAAGGAATTCATGTAGTCCTTACTTTTTCAGTAATACAACTCTGCGAAGCTATGTTTTCTTTATATACTTCAACCCAAACATATTACAACAAATTGACTGTAGAAACTGATATGAGAATATAGTTATTGTCTGTTGTCAGACTTGAAATGTATTTGTAGAAAGTATAAGGCAATACCACTCTTCTCATTAAAATTTTTTGTTGAGAAAATATAATTTTTACCTAAATATGGTACTTCTTTTAGAATATAATAGGTTTATTGTATATAAATTAATCTTTAATAATTAACATACCCTTTTGCTTTTAACTTCTTGTTTGTTTTTTTTTTTGAGACCGAGTCTCAAGCTGTCACCCTTAGTAGAGTGCTGTGGCATCACCACTCACAGCAACCTCCAATTCCTGGGATTAAGTGATTCTCTTGCCTCAGCCTCCCAAGTAGCTGGGACTACAGGTGCCTGCCACAACGCCTGGCTATTTTTTTGTTGCAGTTGTCATTGTTGCTTAGCAGACCCGGGCCGGGTTCGAACCCACCACCCTAGATAGATGTATGTGGCCAACACCTTGCCAACTGAGGTACAGGAACCACTGCTTTTAACTTCTAATACAATAAATGTTGATAGATGTAATCCACATAAACAAAAGTTGTATGGAGTCTTCCATAATTTTTAAAACTGAGAATTAATCCCCAAGCCAAAAAGTTTGAGAACCACTAGTTTAGGTTATCTTTACTTAATTCGAAAGTAATAGAATTATTGGATTTGTAAATAAAGATAGAAGAGAACAGTACCCAAATTTTTGAAATTCTAGCTGTAAAGGTAAATATGTACCACCTTTGGCTATCTGTTAGTATTTTTCTGGGAGTTTGTTTAAAATAACGTAGAAAAAAATGCTGAAGTCAATGAATTACATTTGTCATGGGATCAGGAGAGTAGAGTCCAATTGTCACCCCAATATCAAGTATGTATATGGTTGAAAATATGAGAATAATATTTCTTCAAGAAAAAGATGCCTGTGGGGCTCAAGGGAATTCACAGGACCTTGGCACAAGAGCTATATAAAAAATTACGAAGTATATAGCATATATGTGTATCTAAATGAAGAGCCAGACTTAAAGCTCTAATAATAAAAATAATGACAATAATGTGACAAGAGCTAAAATGTATTTTTTACTGTCCATCTGGCAGTGTGCTAAGATTCTATATTTTCTTTTTTTCTTAATTTCAACAACCCTATGCTATAGCTACTATTATTATCCTTATTTTACATTGGGAATGAGGCCACAGAGAAGTAAGGAACATGCACAGAATTAGTAAGTTGTAAAGATGGAATTTGACCCTGATATTCTGGCTGCAAGCTCAAACATCAGAGCCAGACTGTACTACCTCCATTGTTCTCTGTGGCAGAGTACAGAAAGAGATAGAGTCTTTTCCTTTTAATATTTGACTTCAATTATTCAATAAAATGTAGTTAAATATCATTTTAGGGAGTTTTGAGGCTAAGCCTCAGGGGACTTTGCACCTTTCCTTACACCCTTTGGGTATTTTGCTCTGGGTATCTCTGCTAACCTTCAGAAGGATGAGAGAGCACAGGAAACAAACATTCCTTCTAGACCAACCAATCTGGAAGCTGACTTCTAAGAAGTAGATGAGCCCAGTCGAGATCAACCAGCCCTAGCTCATATCAGAAGAACTGCTTAGCCGAGCCTAGTACAAATTGGAAATGCATAAAATTGTAAGCTTAACAGATGGTTATTGTTTTAAGTCATGAAATTTTGGCATGACCCATTATGCAGCCTGAATGGTAAATATTTTAAGAGGAAATAAAATTAGGTGTTAGAATATGCAAGAGAAAATATAGGAAAATGAATAAACATGTCTTTGAATATACAAGCAAGAAAATGACTCTAGGATAAGAAATACAGCAAAAGCTACAGAAGTTTCTTTTGATGTTCGTATGAGCTACCCACTCTCACTCATTTTTTGATATAGTTTAATATGAGAAGCATACAAAAAAGCATAATTCAAAGAAGTCAAGATATGATACATTTGGAGAAAAATAAAAAATTGAAGGATGAAAGGAGGAGTGAAAATGGAAAAAGAAAAGGAGAGAATAGGGGAAAAGATTTAAATATGAATGAAAGCACGTATCAACTCCTCTGTGTTATTTTCAGCATCTCCAGGTCTTTTTGGGGTTAGCACACAGGAAAAAAAAAGTTGCTTCCTTGGGAAGGAAAACAGAAAAGAAAAAGTTAGAGCAAATGTGCTGATGTTAGGTGTATGTAGTTACGAAAGAGCAAGAACCAGATTTGAAAATATAGCAAAGGCTAACTGCAACTCTGTGTCCTATATAGAAATCCCCAGAGTGGAATTTTCCTTGGGGTGACAGCACTGTGGAAATGACATCTTGGAACATAAAGGACAACTCTAGTGTGCACAGAGCAGACTCTTCTTTAGCTGGAAAAAATAATCATCGCAAGTCCTCCAATCTCATCTAGTCAGTAAACTCAATTTAGAATTCACAGGCATTTACGACAGTTAGATATTGATTTACTTATTACCCATTGATTGTGGCCTTTAAACTAACTAGAACACTTAGGGGTTTATGTTTGTCTTAATATGTCTGTATTTGACAGAAATGTGGTGTTCTTGCCGTGTTTTGTCTTCCATGTGGTGACAGTCTCATATTGAACTACGCAAGGTAAAGAGGAGTACGCAAAAGTGCAGTGAGATAAATTGGAGAAACACGTCATGATGGTGGAGAAAGAAACCTTAAAAACCTTCTGACTTCCCCCTCAGTGGCTGGGCACAGGTTTGAGTGTTAACATAAACTCACTTAAAGAATTACATGGGAAAGATTTTTTGAAAGCTAATTTGCTTTTTTTCTTTATAATTTATACTAAACCTGCTTTTGCTCTTCTACCAAAACAGTGTTGTCAATTTTGTTATCCAAGCCTCGGTTAGTGATAAAATCCTGTTGGGTGCAGTTTCTGTGTGTTAAATAGAAGAGACAGATCATGTTCTTTCCCTTAAATGTAACGGTTGGGATCTTGGCAGAATATGCCCTCTTTGGGAAAGGTAACCGTCTCTCATCTCTCCTTTTCCCACTGTGAAATGTTTGTGGACATGTGACATGCACACTCGAGTCTAACTTTGGTCCTAGACAACTTACTTTTTTTTTTTGAGGACATGGTTGAGGATCCTGGTCTCCAAATCTAGATTCAGTGTTTTTTGTTTGGTTTGGTTTGGGTTTTAGTTGGTTTGTATGTATGTTGGTTGGTTGGTTTTCTCACTTGCTTATTTTCCCTCTCTTAGTGGCAGAGAAAACACAGAGAATAAAGAGGAGAACAGGGAAGTTTGGGAGGCCACATTTAGACTTCCACGTCTAAAGGACCTAACTTAGCTTTCATTCAGCGATCTGTAGCAGAGCATCAGTAACTCATAACAGCATTTAAAAGGAGGGATTTGCAGTCTCAGTTTTATGCATTATTCTTTTCAAAATCTTGAAGGGGAAGGGGTGCCTGGCATAAAGGTATAGAGATTTCAGGGTCTCATTCTAAAAAGCCCTACTTTAATCTCTAAAATTAGAATGTAAGTTCTTTCTCACTATATACATGATATTGGAGGCCAGCCTAGATGGAAGGTGAGTTTTGGAGAACTATTTGATATATGGTCCAGTTTTAGAGGATGATCTTGAGGAGACTGAGTTTAGAATGTTAGTTATTTTTAGATAGATCCTAAAGTGGTGAGAATTTTATTATGGCCTAGAAGTACAGAAGATATTCAAGGCAGCAGGGTTATGAGATCACACAGGTAAATAATTTATGAATTATTTCATAAATTCAATCCTACCAACTTGTTCTTAGATGAATTTGTAATCCCGTGGACTCATGAGTCTTCCCAGATTTGAAGGGCAAGAATCATTCCTGATCTATATGACATTAGACTCATTAGGAAGGTTGTTTTATATTTCCATGGTTTAAGGATAAAAAAAGAGCTATTCCATTTTGTTCTCCCTAATAGTGGCCTAAAAATGATTCACATCATATAGATTTTATAAATATAAAACAAGATTTTTTTTATCCTTGAATCCAAAAGAGACATTGCTAGAATATTATATAGTGCATGGGAATATTTACAATTATATTCTTGGACAAAACTAATTGTTACAGAATCAATATGAATCACTTTTAAATCAAATCTCAAATTTCAGTTTTGAATAGAGGATACTTTCCTTTATCCATTTCAGAAAATCATGAAGTATAGAAGTAATACTTTGCCTAAAAAGCACCAATTCTCACTTCAGAGGGAAATGTTGCCATACTAAAACAAATTCTACCCCCCAAAATGCCCAAGATGAGAATTTGGGCAGAGTCAGGAAGTAAGAAAAAAAAAGAAATTGGGTCTTGACAGCAGCAGCAACCCTCTCATTGGGTTACTATACTTAATGTTTAGTATAGTAACCCAATGTTACTATACTTAAATGTTTCTGAGTCAATTACATGTAGAAATATTTAGGGGAAAATAATTTTATAATGTGAAATTTCTATTGCAAATAATTGTACTCTCAGAGCTAACTTTACAGCCTGATCAGAGTAAATGAATAGAAAGGAATTTTATCCTGTAACTTCTCTCCTTCCATATGCCACAAATCAGGCCCAGTTACCTGTCAAATATCTGCATGGTTCATTCTGCCCTTCCAACCACTATGTTCAGACCTACACTGATAGTTGCTGTAATTATCTTTAACTTATGTGTTCTGGTACCATTATGCTCATCCCTTCCCTTTCTCTGTCACCTACATGTTTAACTTAATCGCATGTACTATTTAATCAATTGTCCACAGATTACATGTTGACTGAGTTCTACATTTTGACCTCCAGTCAGTATTTGAATTTTGTTTCACAAAAGGACAGAGTGGTGTAGTATTTATAGTGTTATAAAACCATCTGGTAGGAAGATGGAAATACATAAATTGCTAGAGAATGTTCAAATCTGTTCTTTATCCCAGGCTCAAGTGTTATATTAGAAACCACACACAGTTCATTGGATGGTGGAGATTTTGAAACTGCTTTGCCTACTTAATATAAATATTAGGTTTGTCCTCTCCGTGGGCACAGATCCTTCCTTCTAGCTTGTTAAGATGCATCCTATGGCTAGCTGCTGCAGAAAGACCACAGACTTCTTCCCAGGATCCACTCCATTAGCCTATTCCCTTCCTCATGATTCCAAAGTCCAGCTGTTTTGGTGCCAAATCTTCAAGAGAAGGAAAACACCACACTATCTTTGTCTGGCTCTTATCCTGGATTGATACGAGGATTTTGAAATCTGAGAATAGTGGAATTCAAGGACAGAGGCCTTCATAGAGGCCTGAAGTCATCTAGAAGCAGCAAAAATACAGCCAGAGATTTTGCCCTATGAAGATTAATTTTCTCTTCATAATTTCAGCATTTTACTGTGCTAGAAGGGAGCCTAGGGTCTTCTCAGAAATGAAACTCATCCAAATAAATCTCATTATTTTTCTTAGGCTCTGTGAGGCTCAGGAAAAATGAGGGGCAGGTGAGAGTTGGAGAACTTATTTCAAGTGATGGAAAGCAGCTGGAGTAAATGATAAAACTGAGAGACCAGCAAAGGAAGGTGGCAATGCAGAGCTAGCAAAGTGCTCCCTCTTTGGGATTGAAGCTCCTAAGGAAAGGAATCATCTGAAGTTTGATAATATCCTTGGCACCTGGTACCGTGCTTGACACTCTAGACACTCAACAAAGGGCTTTGAAAAACCATTTAAATGCATATAACACAATGCATTGTAGACCAAATTTCCAATTCATGTAGTACGGACATGAACCCTGAGCTCACATCTATTTTATATTGCTCTGTATCATTAATGCATTATCTTTTAGAGAATGTAGGGGAAAAGAGTTATGAAACCTTTCTTCACAAAATGTAACCAAAAGTTTTTGCATATCATGTGGGGCTCATGAATCATCAAAAGCCCATCCAAAAAAATCTATTGTGGTTGTGGGGAGAGTAATTTCTTCATACTTCTAAAATGCCACAGGCATTGTATGTCCCAATTTTATTCAAATAAAACATGAATCCTTAAATTCTTCATAGTTATCTTCATCCTACCTTATTTTTCTCATTTTCTTTTCTACTAAATTGTTTTGAAATGGCTTAGAAGCACGTATATAAATTAGATCCACATAGCTGTGAAATGAAGGATGGCACTTCTAAATATATTTCTCATCTTTGGTCATGAAAGGAAAGCCACCTAAACACTCAAACCCACCCACAGCAATCTGTGGGTACATTGAATGGTTCTAGCTTTGGGCTAATATTTTTTTTCATATTCTTGAGACATCTACTTGGGTCACAACTAATGCTGAAATTTCCTATAAAGAAACCTAGCATGGTGAGAAGGAGACAGATGCAGAGATGGGGTATACAAGGCCAGCTTAGGCAGCAGCTAACAGATCAGAATGTAGCAGCACATCACACTAGTAGTCGGCAACTCAAGAACAGAATGTATTTGCTGTCAGGAGATATTCGTTGATACAGCCATGCAATGATTATATAAGTCAAAGTTGGAAGAATGCATAGCCTTCAGAGATCTGAACAATTGTTGACCAAACAATTTTGACATGTTCAACATAATCATAAACTCCTAGGGGTGCTGTAACACAGAATTCTTAATAGAACAAGGGGAAAACTGCTTAGAGTGCCTTATATGTGAATTAAGTCAGAAGTCAGGAAGGAATCTCCTGAGAACAAATGTTACAAAACCATGAGATGGGTTCACAGAAGACAAAGGTTCTCCATCTTGGAAATTGTCAGAATTGCCTGGGAAGTTAAAACTCATGTTTACCTGCAGTTTCCTTCCTCTGCCCATAATCTTAGTGAGGTTGGGAGGTTAGTGCTGGAAAAGCTGAGAAAAAACACAACATTTACTAGGCATGCTTATTTTGCATTTCACCTTTGTTATATTCATAGTATCTAAGAATTAGTTTTCCTAGGAAGAACCATAGTTTTCTAGTAAATACACAGACATCAGACGGCCTGAATTTAATTTTTGGTGCTCTCACTCAAAAGCTATGTGACTTGTATAAGTCTTTATCCATTCTATACCTAATTCCTTATCTTCAAAATGGATGTAGTTGTAGTCTAAGTTATTGAGTAATTATGGGAATGAAAATGGGAGAATTCATATAGAGTATCTGGAATACTACTTGGCACACAGTAGCCACCGGCTTACTGCTCACAATCACTTTTAGCTGAATTTTATAGGAGAGAAAATGATAGATTTGGAAAATTAAGTGGTAGTTAGCTCAAGGTCATGTGGTGATGGAGATTTTTAAATAAGTTTAACACACTTACAATTGGCCAGGGGCCCATATAATATAGATTTGGGGTAGGAGGATAGATTCACTATCTTTTCAGAAGCACACCAGACTTTTGATTCTGATTTACTTAGCACAGGAGAGCAGGACTGTACCATTTTCAAATTAATTCTCCCTTCTGAATGTTAAAATAAATAGCAGAAATGATGCAGCAATTATTAAAGTGAAAATCATTTTATTTAATATCAATGATGTTTTTCTTGGTTCACATACTTTAATCCCATGCCTGCAAGTCAAGGAAGAAATGTAACCATTTTACAATTTCCTAAATTATACACACTGAGAGAGGTGGAGATTTCAAGATTAGGGCACAAAACCACTCCTTCTAATTTCATCTTTCCTCACAGTTCCCTTGGCCACTGCTCCCAAAGTTTGGAGAATTTTGGTCACCATGATGGGCTTTAACTAATGCTGCAAATTTGAATCTGGGGATTCATTTGTTTTCAATTCTTGACCAAAGTGACCAGATGTCATAATTGTTCTACTCTAATACCTACCTCTATCCCCAGCAACATTCACACTGGATACTGGACTTCAGAGATTTTCTCCAGGCTCTGAGTTCCAAATTGCTTTCTCAATTGGATGTTTCCTGTTTGAAACTTTGACATAAAGACTGAGACTAACAAAGACATAACTTTGAAACTCTTGACATAAAGACTGAGACTCCCTACTTGCTTGCTAACAACTCTTGCCCAGGACATAAATCTCATTTCCCCCCTTATTGTATGTAACATATTGCGAACTAATATGATCCCTTTTATATCCAGGTGAGCACTTAATAGAATCAGTTTGATTCAATTTGATCCAATTCAATTTAACTCAGTACATCCCAAGTACTCTGGACACCTGCTTTGAGAGTAGGCGTACTTTATGCCCTATTTGACCACTGGTTGAACAAAGGATAAAAATAAATAATAAGGATAACATATCACATATTAGTACAAAATAGCAAGTCTCCCTTTTCCTCTCAACTTGAACTTTTAATAAACTTCATTTACACATTTTCTTTCCTTTCCCTCTGGAAAAACAACTTGAACTTTTAATAAACTTCATTTACACATTTTCTTTCCTTCCCCTCTGGAACAAGCTATCAGGCTTTTAAGAGTACTTGTCACATGAAAGGCAAGAATTTGATTTGAGGTAGTACCAGAGATCTCACAACTGGTTTGGATGCAGAATAATAGTAATTCTTCCCCATTGGAGCCATGAGAAATTTGATTTATTTCACAGATGTATGAATGAATGTGTATATGTGGGGTATTTACTTCAAAAATGCAACTGACTGGTTTTTTAAAAAAAATTAAACTATCTCTATCAGTATGCACTCAATCTCATATGTCAAATTCCACCTTTTATACTCTGCGCCTGCTCTGTGGGCAGGGGATGTGAGGAGCGGCATTGCACTCATCCACACCCATCTGCCCACACTCCCACGCTCACACGTTTGGAATTCACTCATAGGGTGCACACTGGTAAATATGACACCACATCTGCCAAATGTCTGCATCAATGACATCTGATATTGTCACACCAGTCCCTTCTCCAGAGATGGAATTTAGAAAGCAGCAGAACCAGCAAGCTCCATTAATTCTCTCCTTACCCTTTCCTTGGGGCAGCGAATGCCCATTAAGAAACCCCAATGGTTCTGTATGCTATTCTGAGTCATCACTTGCCCTTTCAGCTGGCTGCCTCCCTCATGCCCGGTCTCTCTGGGGGCTGGTTGGCATGGCCACACTTTATTAAACATTCCACACTCACATCGAGGTTGATATGACAGCTGGGGACCAGGCCGAACACTGTGGTGGTACTCCTGCACCTGTTATTGGCAGTGAACTTCTGTCTGCCATCTAGTCAGATATTGTTAACCATTATGGTGCCAGAACAAAATGAAATGCAACCAAGAAGTGATGCTCCATCATAATAGTACATCCCTAGTTAGAACTCTCCACCTTCCACAGAAGTGTCCCAAACATCTGCCTGTACATGAACACACATAGCACCCAGTAAACAAAATTCTGTGCAAAATACTATTTACTTGAATTTTTTTTGAAGTTTGCTTTCATTAATATCTAGAGAAGCATATATCATAGTGGTTAGAATACATTGTGGAGTTGATCAGCATCCGTGGACCAGTGGAGTGACTTTCAGCAAGTCTAAAAATAAATTCAACATAACAAAAGAGCTAAAGATACCACCAGAGTTCTTGTTATCAGGCAATAAATATTAGTTATTGCTAATTTCCTATCTTGACTATATTTTGGGAAGTGCTGAACTAAATTATTACTGTTTACTTTTTCCCCTTACGGAGTCAATTTTTGTTTCTCATTTTAAAGCTTCTGCCAAAATGAGGTCTGTTATCAGTGTTAAGCTCAGGATTTATTTTTTTGTCAGCAAGGTAACCATTGCAGTGACCTTCTGCAAACACAGACACATCTTGCTCTGACTCCAGCTGAGCTAATGTAGGGCTGGGAACACCAGAGCTCACCTCCTGCAGTGTCACCTGGCCTCTTTTAGTTTGCTTTCATATTTTTGACCTGATATACAGTATAACCTTTGTATGTTGACCACCCATGGGACTGTAACAAACTGATCAACATATGAACATGGTCAACATAGGAACTAGCTTTATTTTTCTGATATGTACAAGTGGTACATGTCCAGTTTATGAAATTAGGTCAACTTAAAGAGGTAGGCCATGTAGGGAGATGGTCAGCTATGGAAGTTCTACTGTGCCTGGGAAAATGAAGGAAGGTATATTTAGCTAGAACTCTAGCGACCCTGAGAAGCTCATTCTTCACTGCCTTGAGAAAAGGATAAAAAGAGATTTAATGGAGCTGTAGAGTCTATTGCTCTATTTTTTAAGTAATAGTTCTGGGGAAGGAACTAGCCCAACAATATATGATCTCAGATTTAAAGGAAGGGAGTATCTTTACCTTCTCTACTCAACCTCTAATTGAGATTGTTCACAGCTTGCTGCAAAACGACAAACATAAATAAAAACAAAATGGCAAACAATGAAACAAAAATCTGCAAAGAATTAAACTAATTCAAATCCTTTCCATTTAAACTCTAGGCTTAATAGCCTTCCTGTGGTTTGAATTTTTCAGTATCATGAAAAAGTAGGAGGTTCTTCTACTTTCAGGGCATTCTAAGTCCCAATGGCAGGACCCCACCTATTCCTTTTTTTTTTTTTTTTTGGGGACAGAATCTCAAGCTGTTACCCTGGGTAGAGTGCTGTGGCATCACAGCTCACAGCAACCTCCAATTCCTGGGCTTAAGAGATTCTCTTACCTTAGCCTCCCAAGTAGCTAAGACTACCAGGTGCCCACCACGATGCCTGGGTATTTATTGGTCGTAGTTGTCATTGTTGTTTGGCAAGCCCAGACTGGATTTGAACCCACCAGCTCTGATATATGTGGCTGGCGCCTTAGCCACTTGAGCTATGGGCACCGAGCCTGCCCCACCTGTTCTTTAAACTCTTGTTTTCAACTGGCTAAGATCAGTCTAAATCAGCCAGACCTTATACTAGGCAAAAAGTATGATTAACATAAGAAAGGAGGATTAGGATGACAGAATTTGGAGTAGCATTAGGCAAGTAGTTACTTGCATTACCTGCAAAATCTAAGAGAATGCCATAAAACTCGGTAATTGAGTTAAACAGTATGTAATGCAAATATTAAAAAATTGCAAAAATTGCATAATGAACCAATAGTGCACTGTGTCATAAAACAGCTACTTGGGAGTGTTGAGGTGGAAGGATCACTTGAGTACTGGTGTGTTTTAGTTCATTCTGATCTCTGGGCAACATAGTAAGAACTTTTTTCTTTAAAAAAAGAAAAAAAACCTATGATGAACTAACTATCAAAATTTTAAGTAAAAGTAAGATCAGCATTATTGAATTTTTATTTTTTTTTTTGGCCTTAGGATCTAACAAAGAATACAAGAATGTAGGTCAACAGTGAAAATTATTGGTCAATTTCTACAAGGCTAACTAATGATTCTTAAGCTTAGAGACTTTTAAAACACTGTACCTAATAACAGAACTAGTTACCAAGTAAAATTCATAAAGAAGTATCTTCCGAATTGTTTTAAAGCTAGTTCGACATCAAGATTCCCTAAGTAAAGATAGGAGGTGGGGCAGGGGGAAGGATGATTTATAGGCACCTGTTATTTATTACCTTGAATATGATCCTTTAAATTTCATGGTGACTCCAGACTAAATTTTTTTTTTATTATCATTTGATTGCTGAGTGAACTGAACATAATGCTAACACTAAAAAACTATATGAGAATAGAGCTACAATTTATGATCCGGCTGGCTTACCCCAAAGTCCTTGTTTTTTCTCCATTCTCTGTGTGCCTTCTATGTAAGGCAGTAATAGCAGTAATAGCAGTTTACTATGTATCAGTGACTAATGGTAGTAAATGTACATTCAACTACAAATATACTCAGAAATATACACTTCACTTATTCTTTAATTCATTCATTGTCTATTTGTTGAGTACTAGAAAGTCAGGTACTTTTAACCTGAAATATTGCAGGGAGAAAAAAAACATAAACCTACCATTTGGGCTTCTAAACCTTGGATTAAGTACTCTCAGTTCTTATTGTATTTCATGTTGGAAACAAACACAGCTGGTTTATCCCTGGGATATACTGTCTTGTATTAATTATGAAGGTAGATGAATTATTATCTAGACAAGTGTCTGAATGTTTGCTATTAGAGACTGGGTCCAGAGGTACATACAAATAAAGTAGCACTGTATCTTAGCAGTATCCATACCCTTTTTATTCCTTTTGGTTCTTCAGTTTACCAATATAAAAACATTTTTGCAGTAGGGTGACTGTTAATATCCCCCCGGGGTGTCTGTTGACCTTACTTAGACTTCACGGTAACTAAAAATCAAATCCTAGTTTTCAGACTGTGAACACCGGGGTTCCTGAGTTGGTGATAAGTTAATGAACAAGGTAGGGCTCTGAGAAATGCAACTTCAATTGGATAACTTAATTATATTTAATAACATATGCCATCACATTTGAAGTACTATCTTCTATAATGAATATCTCTGGTAGGTAGTTTATTATTTATTAATTTAATAACTTAAAATTTCACAATAAAAGTTTTATTACAAGTGATTGTGTAGGCTTAAGTGAGTGATTTCTAATTGGTTGCTAATAGCTGTTACACTGGCTATGTGTATAATTATGTAGGTTAAAATTGCAGTGTGGGCCTCAGGTGAGCCACTATTGAGAATGGAGGTATAATTATGCAAGCAGAAGCAAAATCAGAGAATTCAGACTGTCAAACAGGTTCTTTTAAATACAAAAGCCCTTGACTGAAACTCCTTCAGATGAACAGGTGAGTTTATATGAAGGTCTGTGCTTTGATGTTCTTTTTAAAGATACACATACAGTGAAACTGTAGAGTGGATAAACCAGGGACAGCAATGTCAGATACCATGACAGTAAATTCTCACTTCCGTAAGTTTGCACAAGCAATTTTAACCTATCTGATGCTTGCTTTTCCTCATGTGAAAAATATAATTATGACATCTAACAAGTAGTGTTGTTGGGACATTTAAATGAGATCAGACATATTGATGAAAAATATTAGTAAGAGATGCTGACCCCCTCCTTCAGTCTACCACAGAGAAAGCTTTAGTTACTAACTTAGCTTTACCATCTTGAACTTCTGTAAAATATATCTCTGCCAGAGAAGGCTTTTGTGATGTAGAGTAAGCCAAAAAGAACTAGACCTAAGACTCAGGAGAGAGATTGGAAGGACATAACAAAGAAATAAAGTCAATAGATGTTTAAAAAAAAAAAAGTGGGTGAGGAAAGAGAATATAGAAAAGCTTGAGAATATAGGGAAGCCAAGAGCTAAGAAAGTAAGAAAAGAAGTTACCATAAGCTTGTATTTGTTGTTTTTATGAGACTGGAATAAAGAATAAGTTTCCTTATTTTATTTTGTTTTATTTCATTATAGTCTGCTATATCCTGAAACTTTGCATATGACCTTATTAAGAAACCTTTCCAGATATCCTAAATTACAAATGATTATACATGTAAAGTGGTTATTACTAAATGTGGTGCTTAGGAAATCCTCAATAAATTAGAACATTTATAATAATAATTACTATAGTCATGATGATGATAATGATGATTGCAATTATCATTATTACATCCGGAATAAAGGTTCAACAAAAGCTTCATTGGAATAGGTATGGACATATCATTAGAGGCCTTTAAGATTGGAGCATTTAGAAACATGAATATGCTGTCATCACTTTCTTATGGGGACCAACTCAGGAATTGTATTTAATTAGAAAAAAATATTGGAGATAAATCTTCCTGACAAGATAAAAAAAAAAAATGGCGGGGCAGTGCCTGTGGCTCAAGGAGTAGGGCGCCGGTCCCATATGCCGGAGGTGGCGGGTTCAAACCCAGCCCCGGCCAAAAACCACAAAAAAAAAAAAAAAAAAAAAAAATGGCCTGAGCTTTCAGCCTCTCCCCCAAAATTAACCCTGGAGAAATTAAAGAAATAAAAGAATGAGGCACTTGAGGAAATAGAAGGTTGTCATCATGCCCTGTTTGTGTGTATGTGTGTGTGTGAGCATGTGTACGCATGTGTGTGTGTGTTTGGGGTGATGATACGGGAACTTGAGGCAATTGAGACTCTAGACTATCTTTAAGGGTCTGTTTATTGACTTTTACCCACAGAAATTGCAATGGCCAGGCTGTTGGTGTTGGATGGTCAATATGAAAATACACAAAAGACCTGGTAGGATGAAAGTTGATCTTTCAGCTCTTGTGCATTCATTCCTATTGTCCCTTTCCTTCACATCCCATGACTGAGAGATTAAGACTTTGGGGAAATTTTATAATTTTTTTCCTCTAAAAATTTGAAACTGATTTTGTAACTGTCAGAATTGCCTGTGAGAGTAACAGACAGAGGAACATACTAGGTCATTCTGTGGGGCCTTGGGCTTATCCTTTGCCCTTGAATGGGGTGGAGAGCAAGGCCAGATCTTTAATTTATTACACATTTACATATAATTGGAGCCCCAGGCTACCACGACTAGACTAGACACCTAAAGATTACGAATACTTTACAAAGAAGAAAAAGTCAAATATACATTTATTTAAAATAAGTACAGTAAATTCAATAAAAAAATGGAAAGCTATTGGCAGTATTTAATTAGGGAGAGAAATACTAGGTAGAGGTAGAAATATTTTTTGGTATCATACAATTAGTATTTAAAAAAAATACTTAATAGCTGGTATAAATACGAGAAAGGATATTGCTGAAAATGGATTAGTAAGGTGAAAGATGCAATTTAAGGAATATTTTAGAAGATAGTAAGATATAATAAAAATAAACTATGTAAGGAAAGCTAGAGAGGATTGAAGAAGCAAAAGAAACTGGTTACTTGTGTTCTAGGGAAGTCGAGAAATAGAAAATTGGTTTTAGTGACTTGATAACAACGAACAAAACATGGCACAAGTGGTACTTTCTGTGTCTTCTTAAGTTAATTCAAATAAGTCCTGCAGTTTCTATCTTGATCTCTTCAAATGCCCCTGTTTCAGACGTTCCTTCTCCCACCATCACCATCTGAGAGATATACAAGCCTCATTGAAGAGCTCTGGTCAAGAATCCAAGTTAAGCTCACCTTTCAGCAATCTCCTCAAGGCACCAGACTTATGAATGAAGAAAACATCTTGAAGTCTGTCCCTTAGCCACAGATTTTCAGCTCTCGGCTTTTAGAATCACTTCCAGCTGAACAAGCAACCCCAGTTAGGGCTTCAGACATTGCACAGCAGATAAAAGCCATCTTTACTCTACCCTTCTGAATTGCTGATGTACGGAATCTGTGAAAATAAAACTTTAAAAAATTGATTGATATTGTTTGTTTTTGCTACTACACTTTAGAATTATTTGTTACACAGCAATAGATAACCAGAACATTTAGTGTCTCCTTTTCCAGAGGGATTCTCTTTTCCAGAATGTCAAAAAACTTCAGTAAGTCTGATCTATCTCATTCATATATTCATTCATTCATTCATGTATCCTCCAAACAATTATTAATCAACTAGCACTTGTCAAACACTATTAAAAGTGCTAAAGATTAAAATAGATTACTGAGCTCCTAAAAACTATAGCATTTTCTGAATTCTTGGATGTACAGAGCTTGTACTCAAACTGAAGCCACACGCACAGGCAGAAAGACACAAGCATTTATAGTAATACAGCATTGTATGCCAGAGAGTCATAGATCAAGTAAATGAAATATGGATGAAAAAATAAAAATATGTAAATATTGATATGCCTCTCTTCTCTTTCAGAGGTCTTTTTTTGTTTTTATATTAAATTATTTAGATAAAACAGCTAGTCATACTCATACCCTGAGATTGTAGCTGCTGTGTGTATACACACACACACTATCTTGCCTTCTTAAATATGTATATTATATACAATGGCTAAATGTTTTCTTTGAATAAAACCCTTGATCAATGCTAAATAATTATGTTAAGAAAACTCCTAATGGAGGCGATCTTTTTTTTCACAACAGCATAATCAAGATCAACCATGAAGAACTCCTCAAGCACATTCTATAAAACTACTGAGATTCAGAACATTCTGGAGCTGACATTAACCTTTGCGCTTGCTGACTCCAATCCCTTACTTTACAGCTGGTGCAACTGAGCTCCAGCAGGCAATGGAACCAGATGGGTCATGCTATCAGTGGTGCAGAGCAAGCTAAACTTTGTGGGGTCGGCTGAGGTCCTATGTAACCCAGAGGAATCCTGGCATGAATTTCAAATCCTATCCTCAGTCTTGGCACCAGTTCTGGTATCCATATGTCTGTGCATACATAGAAGCTGAGGCAGAGAAACTCATGAAAATTGCCAAGGCCCTAGAATC
Source organism: Nycticebus coucang (assembly GCF_027406575.1). NCBI lineage: Eukaryota > Metazoa > Chordata > Mammalia > Primates > Lorisidae > Nycticebus > Nycticebus coucang. The sequence continues at coordinate 79,627,359 of NC_069787.1, read as the reverse complement.
CTGAAAGCAGTTGCTCTATCCTGTTGCCATGACAACCCACTCAGGAAAGAACCTAGGTGCCAGACTTAGATTACTTTTTTTCTTTCTGAGTCCCAGAGGAGGACCAGAGTGAGTTGATAACTCTTTTATTGCTACCTGGAGAGAAGACTTTTCTGCCCTGTGTAGCTTCCAATGGCAGATCAACACTCCAGGGATGGTAACTGATGCAACTGTGGCTGGTTTTATTTCTTTTACAGACAAAGGTCTCTGATGATTATTGTGCCATGAAAAATAAGGGACTTGTACAAGCTAACATGTCTATGAAAACTCGTGATGTCTTTAGTCCCACTTCCCCCACATTTATGAGGCTCCCTGCTTTATTTTCCCTTTCTTGTTTTTCACTAGAGCATCTGCTCCTTCCCGCAGAGGAAACGTTTGTACCGTTCAAATGGTTGGACTATGAGTCACAGATTAAACATGAGGGACTTTCTGAATGATGCTGAGCAAGGCCTTAATTAAAAGGAAGGAAGAAGTTCTGCTGAGTGGGAGCAAGGTTGGGATGTTTAGAGCCATGCGAAGTGCCAGCCTTTCCCCAGGTGCCACTTACCTCCTGGCGGGAAATCATCATCCAGATTTAGAGTGTGTAAGAAGCGCAGCATCTGGAAGGTCTTGGAACCACATCCCGGAGCCCAGGACCTGTGTGCCTGGATGATGAAATAAACAGTAGTTGCCAACACTCACACTATGCTTCCTTGTGCCAGACACTATTCTAAGCACTTATATATTTTAATCGCTAAATTAAAATAATAACTTGATGTAGTTGGTACTAGGAAACTACAGTGACTTTCCTGTGGACGCCAGCTAAGTCAGTGCCTGTGATAGGATTCCAGCTCAAGAAGAGTATGTAGTGCACTCCTCCCTGACATACCATCCTACCCACTCTGACACAAGCCTGCCTACCCGGCTGGAGCTAAATGGATATCATGTGCTTTCATTGTGAGTTTCTCAATAGGCCATTCCATCTTTATTCTTCCATTCGATCCAAAAATTCTTTGGCCACCATCTCCAGCTTTTGCTCTGTCATAATTATTGTTTCATCTAGCATATCAGTGACCTAATCCAAGATAATGTTTATACTTTTTATCATTGTTTCTCTACTTTTTAAAAAAACTTCCTTGCATAGGGTAAATGTAGAACAAGGCAGAGAAAGATGAATTAATGACTATTGAATTAAGATAGTTAGGCCAAAGTCTGCATTTAAGATGATGCTGCCATGATACATTCCCTATTGTGTTTTAAGACTACCAGTAAAATTTAGCATTATAAAGCATATAATTCATCTAACAGAGCTATTAAAGAATATGAATCTAAACAGACACAATTAGTAACTACTCTGGAGAAAAAAAAAAATCTCCCAGTCACAAAACAAATGGCTTTCAGTTGCAATCCAGAAATCATTGTCAAAAGTTTGTTTTGTTTCTGACAATTAATAGCTAACTTTTCTTTAAGTACCAAAAACAACACTGATTCTCCTGGGCTGTGACTACTCTAATTGCTTTTAATGAACACAATCTATCAGCGTCATATGTCACATACACCTTGTCAGAGAACATTATTTTATAGTCTCAGTCATAATCAGCCACATTGCTTAAAAGAATGTTGAGAACTATCTATGTATTAGATGGTATGGTGAGGAATTTATCAAAAAATGTCCTCTGTGTCTTGAGAATTTCTCCATTTCAGTTAGTGACATCTTCTAATTAGCTATCTAGTCTACCATGTTGGTCTTTCTTCTTCTCCCTCAACCACCATATTCAACAGTTAGTTATTCAATAGCTGAAGTAACTTTTGGATCCATCTCTTCTTCATCTCATTGCTATAAATTCTGCCCTTTTCCATCTCTTAGTGGAAACTGCAACATGTTCCTTAATAGTTCCCATCTCCTTTACTTCATAATGCCCCCAGAGTACTCTATTAAAAAAAACAAACAAAAAAAAACTTATCATAACATTTTTTTTTATTTAAAACTCTTTGAACACTGTTCATGATCCAAGTTCTGCAGCCTGGCATTTAAGGTCTCCTACAATTTGACTAAAAAAATGTATTTTCTGAGTTTCGGGCACAATTCTAAGCACCTGGAGGTTTCTAAGCACCTCCAGCAGCTCCTCAGGATCCTTTATTGTCCTTAGGGAAATACTATTTCATCACTACCTTAGTCTCAACTTTCAAACATTGTGTTCACAGTACATGTTGTCTATACATTATACGGCTTGAAGTGCACAAGATTTTGTTTATATTCTTTTCTCTGCTTGCTATGATTTCCCTTTGCTTTCCCTTTCATAATTGTAATGGGCTATCCATCCTATAAACTCATTATAAGCATGTCATTTGCTCCAGGAAGCCTCTTTTACCCTCATTCCTAAAGCAGGCAAGGAGCCCATGTTCCATGCTTTCATAACACCTTGTGTAAAATCTGAACATATTCACTGTGCTGACTTTTGGTCTTACAGACATACCATTGGTTAAACTCTCCCAAGGATGGAGGCAATGTTTTATTCAATGTACTCATCTTTGAATCCTACCCATTTCCAATGGATGTTCATGCTTGCCTCTGAAACATAATATATACTTTCCTGTATATTCATGAAAAACAATGTTTAAATTGCAAATATGGCTGATCATTAGTTGAGTGACCAATAGGAGTGTATAAAATAGGCTTTGTTTCTAATGTTTCTAATGTTTCCCTTCCTACCCTAAGTGGTGGATATTGGTTATTTTCAATATGCTTTATAAATAAAAATATTTTACAATAGCAGTAACAAATATATAGAAAACAATGGAAAATGTATGTTAATTTATCCTACTGCAAGTACTACTTCAGGCAGAAAGACAAAAGAGAAGAAATTTGAACTGTTGTGAGAATTGAGATACTTGATGGAACATTTGAAGGCAACAAAAGTAAAGAGGATTGAAGACAATGGCATCACTCAGGCAACTGACATTTCAGTAAGAAGATTTCGTATTTCAAGTGCAGTTATCATCTTTAGATATAGAGGTATTTTAGGACATCAAAGGAAGAAAGGATGTGAAACCAGAAAAATATCAGGGAAATCTGGATATAATGAGAGCATGGATGATAGCTGAAAACGTTTGAGCACTGAGGTAATTGAGGGACAGAGACATAAAGAAGAAACTAAAGGGCCCTGAATAATGTGCGGCGAGTGAACTTGGTAAAAAGGGAAGCCAGCAAAGGAAAAGCGTGTTTATTTGTTGGCAAAAGCTCCAGAGACAAGTTAGTGCTTTGCTGAGTTCAAGCATAAGGAGAAGTACCCAAGAATGTAAGGCTTTCATCACATTTGTTTCATCTGTCACTTTATTTACTTTCTCTTGAGAATTTAAATGGAGAGAGATCTGAGTGAATTTGAAATTTGCTATTTTATAATGTTAAGTCCAATGCTTGAGAAATCATAAGGGCTGTTAGAGATTTATTTAGCACATCTTAAAATGCAACCGTTTCTTAATTTTGAAATTTCCCTTCCATCTTCCTTACATATTGTCATCTGCATTTGATCTTCAAACAGAAAATTATAATTATCACTAACAGTGGCTGAGAGATTTTCATATGATGAGACAGAATGCTAAATCATTTACATAGTTGACCTTATGTGATCTTGTGTCTTTATCAGCTAGGACATCTTTAATTAGCAACTATTTATTGAGCAGCTATTACGTGTATTAGCCTAGGTGCTGAGACTCCTCAGTGAACAAAATTGGTCCCAATTCCTAACCATATGCAGTTAATGTTCTTATGGTAGAAAACAGACCATAAAAAATTACTATAATAATACATATACTACACATATACATATATGAAAATAAGGGGGGAAAGAATAATTAAAAGTATGTGGATGAATTTTGATTCTAGGTAGCATGGTCAGAGAAGACCTCACTGAGAAGGGAGCTTTATTAAAGGATTGGATTGTCAAGATGTGTGTGGGAAGTAAACTCACAGCACAAGGAATAGCAAGAACAAAAGCTCTTGCAATCTCAAGTTTTAAAAGCAGCATGAAGCCCTTTGTGTCTGGATTGTGACTGTACAGTATCTCACACCTAGGGAAAGTGGTAAAAAGGAAGTTGAAGACAAAGGAGAATGGAGGGAGGAAAGGTAAGCCAGAGAGGTAAGAAGGACCCAGGACCTTGAGGAGACTTCAAGATCCTGCAAGGATATGGTCCCTTTTCTCTGAGATAGAAGGCTTTGACAAGTTCTGAGCAGATGTGTCACTTTGATTTGAGTAACATTACAGCAAGAATCAAGTGGCACACAGAAAAGAAGCACGTGGGAGTTGAAAGAAGTAATATTTTTCTGGAACAAAATTTGTTGGTTGTGATGTGAATATGAAATTGCTTGATAATGCAAATGTACTTTTGAGTCTAGTATGCTTATAATGTCCTATGCCATGGCACTACTGTGAATAATAAGTGAAAGCACTTATTGCAAATGGGTTATTACTCATTGAATTCTCTTTGTTTTTTTCATTAGACAGCAGTGAAATTATTTCCAGTAGGTCTGTTACATTCTGGTTTCTTGATGTCAAATCAACATCTTATCATTATTAAAGAACTTAAAACACAAAGTGTCAGTCTGTGGAAATAGTCCTCATTTATGAATTATCACTGCAAGGAGAAGAATATTATTATCACTGGTAATTAAGTATAGCCATAGGCTTGGGGTGGCTTTGGTCAAGTTGACATTAAAATATACCCTAACAATGTCCGTCAGATCTGCTTACTAATACATTAATAGTTGAATGTTGTTACCATGTGAAGTTACTTGGCATCAAAACAATCATAAATACCAATCAAATGAAGCCACTAAAGTAATGAGTAATTTTTGCTAAGAAACTGGTAAATTATGTGACACACTGTGTACTTTTACGTATTTTTAGATTGAATTCCACAGAAAATACAAATGTTAAATAACAATAATCAAATAATAGTAAAAAATATAGCAGTGGCTTTTATAGTAAAAGAAAAAAACAAAGCAATAATTGTTTTTTGCCTCTCAGAAAGTGGTTAGTGTATTAGTCATCTAGTACTACAATAACAAACACTATCAATCAAATTATCTGCCAACTAAGTAGTTGGAAATACTCTTCACTCCCCTGGGCATGTTGCAGCTGTAGGTCTACTGATGTAGGTGGGGCTTAGCAGGATGCCTCTGTATCAAGCTGGTGGCCTTTGAGTTAGCTGGGGATAGAGTTCCATGTGGCTTTATTCTCCTTGAACCAGTGGGCTAACCAGGGCACAATTTTTTTTCTCAGAAGAATGGCACAGGTGCATGAGACCATGAATAACCTAAAAGTACGTTTCAAGCAGGGTTGTTCCAACTTACTTGCGAGAGTTGATTGCTAAATTTTCAGCATTTTCTGAGATTGTTGTCAATGACAGCTATTACCAAAATTTAAGTTATATAAAGGTATAATTAAATACATTATATTAAAAACAAAAATAGTAAATATTCAAAACTCAAAACCTACTTATTTTTCTATGTTCTTTTTATCTAAGATTTTTGAGGTTATTTATATTTAATATGTCTACATGGTGGAAGAATTAGAATGCGATTTGTTACTTCACATCTCTTCCCAGCTCTGCATGCAACAGAGTCTCACTGGTGGCTTGAAATTGGCCTTGGTGAAAATATTTATACCATGAGAATCAGCAAATGTGACAAATCAGGACGCTCATGTTGTTTAACAACTGGTTCTCTTACCAAGCTGTTTAATAATTGAAAGGCCAGTTGCTAGACATTTGCAAACACACCATTCATGTTGAACCTTTATTTTCATCAGTTCTCCAAATATCTATTGGCCAAAATCAAGCAGTTAAGAAATATCTCTACTTTTAGAGATAGTCTCTTTTGTGAATGAGACTGCAAAATTACATGACAGATGTGCATCTATAAGGAAGGCTTAACATTACAGGTAATAATTCAATCTACTACAACTGGGAAAAAGCACAAAAGACATATAAATAGGGAATCGGTGTTGTATAGATGAATGAATGAGTATGTGTAACTTTGACTTTTCTTAGAAGCAACCATTTCTTCCTTGTATTTCTAGAATATCTCAGAGGAAAAATATTGTAAGGTGACAATTTAAATTATAAATAGATTATTGTCTATCTGTATTTGTGAAGTGCTTGTTAATTTTGATGGTAGACAAACTCAAACATGAGTTGTTTGTTCATCGTTCCAAAACTCGAATAAGCATAATCCATAGTAAAACTTTTACTCCATTCTGGATCTATTGTATTTTACCCAAATCATAACCATGATTCTTTTGAGATACAGCAAAGCTGGCATGGCCTATGTGGAAAACACATTTAAATTTACTATTAAGAGTGTTAGCAGTCTTGTTTTCCTTATGTGCAGATTTGTCTGTTAATTGGGAATAGCATTCCCAGCTGCACTGACAATGTTTCCTTAACAAAGGGAGGAGGACATCTTAAAGATTGCAGTGGAAGTCAAGGCAAACCATAATTTGCATTTCAGAATACAAATGCCCCAGGGAGGCCTGCTTCCCCTGCTGCCTGGAACTTTGATTGGCACTTCAATAGAACTCTACCAAATTGGAGGTTGGTCCCAGGAAACCCATCCTCATGGTTACCAATGACTATAATTCCAAGTGTCTGATCTGAGAAAATAATATCTATGACAAAGGACATTTAAAAAGTCAAGGCAACTGTGAAAGCCAGCGAGACTCAGAAAACCAACCCAAGGAGGAGAGTAAAGACATGAGGACTAAGGATTTGTGAATACTTCATCCTAAAGAATAGATGCATTTCTAGTTCAAGTTCATTCTGCTTTTATAATTGCCAATAAGACAGCAAAGGACAATAATATGTGCATTTATAGATATGTGTGTAGGTGTATATATCATATACTTTCCATCCCTACCTGAAAAAGTATCCTCTCCAGAGATGATTGTCCACTATAATTGCTTCATAACACTATAAAATTAGATTTTAATTACTGATTAACAGCCTAATCTCAAAACCCAAGAGAATAGTCAGTAAGAATGTAAAGGTAAAACTGTAAGAAATTAGATATAAAATTCCTAGAAATTCTTGGTCATAATTTTATATTGGACGCTAAAATCTGACATCTTCTCTTAAAATCAGAAAAAAGTCATAAGAAATTTGCAGTAACTCAGAATAATCTTCAATTTCTCCCTCCCAAAATACCATTCTTTCCTTTTTCCTGAAAACGCATAGCTGGACAACGGTAATCAGTTTATCTGCTACTAGCTTGTATTCACTCCATCCAATCTAACTTTCACCCTTCCCTCCCTCCCTCCCTCCCTTCCCTCCTTCGTTCCCTTTTTTCTATTTAATTCCTTCCCTCTCTCCCTACTTTCCATCCTTCCTTTCTTCTGTTCTTCTTCCTTCTTTCTTTCTTTTCTCCATTCTTTCTTCCTTCCTTATTTTTCATTCGTTCCTTCCGTCTTAATTCTCTTACTCTCTCTTTCTCTTTTCTTCCCACTCTCATTTGGTCCTTAATCACTCTTTAGAAGATAAAGTAATATGAGTTTCATAAATATAAATGCAGAAAAATATAAAAAATTATAAGATATGGGGCTGAAGTAAGAGAAGTCTAGTGTGCACAGTGAGAAAAAAAAAAATCTCACGTATCCCACCAAGAGGATGAGCCAATGGATTCAACACAAAAATTTATTAGTCTATTCTGACCCAAATGATTTAAACTGTAAAAGTTGTTATATGGACCATTTCCAGTAATTTATGAGGTTTTCTATATTGAGGCTTCCATTATTTATTTGTTTGCATGCCCATATTATAGTGGACTAATTATTATAGCTGTAGAGTAATTATTTTTTTTTACATTCAAGTCATTGTAATATCCTAAAAATTTTCTTGTGTCTTTTACTTTGTATATTTTGGCAGACGAATACTGTAACATCCTTGCCATGAATCTTTAAAATAATCTTTTAGGATTTAATACATGATTAAGGTGTCAGGAATTACTATCTTTATAATTTTGCATTTTTTCTATTCATAATGTATGTTTAAAATTTATTTCAATCTTATTTTATGATCTTTTAGTAAAGTTTTTTTACAGTAGTTTTCTCTTGTGGCTTTTGTCAAATTATGGGAGTTTTCCTCTTATTCCTAAAGACTAACTTTCTAAATGAGGATTTTAAAAAATCATCAATTGTGTTCTCATCAGCACATAGGTTATCATATTCCCACTCTCTCTAAAAACATTTTACTTTGTTATCGTAGGGCATTACATTAGGAATGATTTTCTTTCTTAAAATTTTTTTCTAGAACCATTAGGAAAGGAAAAAATTCTCTTTTGCCTGGAGTTGCTAAACTGATAAGACGATGACCTAAAAATGCTAACTACCATTTGTCAATATACACAAAAATGATGTTTGAGGGCAAAGATCACACCATATGATCTTGAATCCAGAGCTGAAGAGATGAAGAATCAGGATATCTTTTGAAGAACTTAAACTTATTTATGCCTAAACTAAATCTACTGAGTGAACTTTTTATTATAGTGAATAAAAAATTTTCCTTTTATTTATTTAACCATCTGTCAATTGCCACTTAAAGGTACATGCATATATTTTGTATTCAATTTTAAGGTAGTTAAAAATTATTGGGCGGCACCTGTGGCTCAAGGAGGAGGGTGCCAGCCCCATATACCAAAGGTGGCAGGTTCAAACCTGGCCTCGGCCAAAAACTGAAAAAAAAAAAGTATTAATATAAAGAGCAATAGCACATAGATCCAGCAGATAGCAGAGAAATGAAAGAAATATTTTTCAACTTATTGTATGGGGATGGTTTACAATCAGGGGTGTCCAACCTTTTTTTTTTTCCCTCTACTATGCAGTGGAGGAATAAGAGTTGTAATGGGCCACACCATTAAATACACAAACACTAAGGAAAAATGATTAGCTAAAAAAAAATTTGTTATATCTGACACTGCTGATAAGCAAAAAAGTTCTCACAAAATCAGCACGTAGCTTATGGGTTGCAGGTTGGACACCCAAGCAAGTTTGGCTTAAAATTTTATCTGGCTACTTTGCTACATTATGTTATTAGGGACAATATTTTAAACTTCAGTGGTTAGATCCTTGGGAGCTCTCCTTTTCATGTCTGTTTTAAATTTTTGCGTCAGAATCAGAAAAGTGGACTCTATGATTACTGCTCTTTGTAACTTATGAAGTTTTTTCTGCTGCCTTATATCACATCATGTCACATGCACTTAATTTCAGAGACATTAATAAGAAAGAACATTCTTTATTTATTCAATCCAGAAATTCTGTGCTCCCTTCACATTTCTTTGTTCCTACCACATTTCCTATAACTTATTCATTGTTCAAGTATTCTCTGCCTTTGCTTGATACTTGTTTCTTACTTGCCAACTTCTGAGAGAAGAATGCAAAGTTAGCTTTTCTAGTATTATTGCTACAGTTTTTGCTTGTCAATGTAAAAGCTAGGTTTCTAGGAACCTGCATATCAAAAGGAAATATTTCTCATTGTACCTATAATCCCATTTACCTCAAATCAATTTTGTCCTGTGTTAAAACTGCTTCCCTCATTTCTATTTAGCTTTCCTTGGCAAAATGCATGCTGTATCTTTATGATACAAAATCATGCATGAGTAAAAACTCCATTTAACATGGAATATAGATGAATGGGTTTAAATGTAACAGAAAAGTTCGCTGATACAATTTAAGGTTCTTTATTGCAACTAACATTTGAGAAATGGGCACTTTTGAAAATTTGTAGTAGTATCAACAAAGAATATCCGTATTTACCTAAAAAGGCTATGAAAATCCCTCTCCTTTCAAACTACATATCTGAGTGCAATGAACTGAATTATTAAGTCCCTACAAATTGATACATTGAAATCCTGACCCTCAATGTGATGGTATTAGGAAGGGGGGATTTGGGGAGATGATTGGGTCATGAGAACAGAGCCCTACAGATGGGATTAGTGTTCTTACAAAAGAGACCCCACAAAGATCCCACACCCCTTCTGTCCTGTGTATTTTCCGGGACAGGTGGCTATGTAAGAGGAACTAGAACCTCACCAGACACCAAATTTGGCTATGTCTTGATCTTGGGTTTCTATCTTTAAAACTGTGAATAATGGGGTGGCACCTGTGGCTCAGAGGATAGGGCACTGGCCCCATACACCAGAGGTGATGGGTTCAAATCCTGCCCTGGCCAAAAACTGAAAACAAAACAAAACAAACAAACAAACAAAACAAAAACCTGTGAAGTATGAATTGCTTACAACTCAGTTCATGGAATTTTGTCATAGCACCCTGAACTTCCTAAGACAGTGTGTGAAGCCAATTTTTCCCCCACTTACTTCAACCAAAAAATGTTACAATGGATCAAATAGAGAGCCAGAAAATGCAAAGTGAAGTTTCTTTTATTAAGTTAGAAATGAGACACTTTGCAAATGTAGAACCCTACCCTCTTCTCAGTAAATTAATGTTGGTTTGGAGAAATACAAATATTTTTACATGTGGCTTCTGTTAAAAGTCAATGGATTTATTAAAGGTATTTTAATAATTAGGTATGCATTTTCAAAATTGTTTAATTTAAATTTTAAATTCATTAATTACTATATATAATCCATATATAGAGATTCTCAATAGTTTTTAAACTTTGTATAGGTTCTCAATAAGTTTTTAAAGTATAAAAGCGTTCTAAGAAACAAAGAAGTTTAAAAACCCCTGTTTTTAAAAATTCCTTTATTTTGCATATTTATTGAGAATATTTTATTTCTGTTTGAGATAAATTTTCGTCTCTTCAATGCTATTATAAAAATAATTTTTAAAAATTAAAATGTAAGAGATTTTTTTTCTTTTCTGATAGTAGTTTTTTCTGTTTTCCCTAAAAAATTTGGTCTATCCAATGGAGCCAAGCTACTCTGCTCTGTTTTAATCCAGAGGCTATAGAGTTACAGATTTCATCCTTAGATCATAATCTATCTGAAATTCCATTTTATGTATTATGGTAAGAAAGTGTTGAGGTTCATTTTAATTATATAGTTATCCATGCTGCACCATTTGTAACTGTTGAATTTTTTATCCATTGTCATGTCAGTCTGGATTCTAGTTCATAGATTTCTGCTACTTCTTTTTTTTTTTTTCTCCATACTTTGAGATTAATTTGCTCTAACTTTTTGGGATTCTTAAGATACAAATGTGGATACTTGGTTTTAAGCTTATTTTATTTTTAATAACTTTCTTCTAATGTGAAAAATGTCTTTTAATCCACTTATTAATTGCACCTGATATAATCGGTATGTTGCATTGGATTCTAATTCAGTGTGAAATGCTTTCTATTTCACTTCTAATTACTCCTTTAGATTATGGTTTATTTATAAATATGTATTTAAGTATCCAATATATGGGACTTTTATTGTTTCTAATTATACTGGCTCTTTATGTAATATCATTGTCATCAGGGAATATATTCTGTAACAGTACAATCTTTGATATTCATTGATATATAATTTGTGGTCATACACGATCTATGCTATCTTCTGAATATTTTTTCCCTCTAAAACTCATTTTGAAACTTAGTTCTCAACATAACAGTATTAAGAGGTGGAGCCTTTAAGGGGTGATTGGGATTAGGGTACCACTCATTCTTAGGGATGGATTAATTTTGGTTGCAGCCTTCATTGTTGTTTGGCGGGCCCGGGCTGGATTTGAACCTGCTAGCTCAGGTATATGTGGTTGGAGCCTTAGCTGCTTGAGCCACAGGCGCCGAGCCTATGGGATGGATTAACTTACTCATGCATTAATAGATCGTTGGGAATGAATTATCAGGAGACTGGGTCTATTATAAAAGCCAGTGGTGTGCCTTTGTCCTCCCTACCATATGATATTTTCCACCATGTTACGATGTAGTAAGGCCTTCACCAGATGTGGCCTTTTACCTTGGACTGCTCAGTCTCCAAAACTGTAAGAAATAAATTGCATTTCTTCATAAATTGCCCAGTCTCAGGTATTCAAGCATAACAAGAGAAAAATGGACTAAGACAATTTATCCTGGTGAATGTTCCATGCTGAAATGGAAACTGTGTATTATGTAATGTATTCTCAGTAGTCTTGAAATACACATCAGTAAATTTACATGATGTTGCCATTGCAATCATTTACATGCTTACTGATTATTCTCTGAGGTTTTGAGATTAGGCTGTTAAAATTGCCCATTTTGGCAGTAAATTTGTTACCTCCATTTAGTTATTTCTTCTTCTATTTTGTAGTTTTTTTATTCAGTGGGTGTATGTTTAGTATTATTACATTTTCTTGAGAAGTTGTATCTTTTATAATAGTTTTCTTGAGGAGTTGTATCTTTTATAATAGTTACAATCGCTTGTAACTTTTATCTTAAAGTATACTTTACTATTAATACAACCCTGCAGTTTTTTACACTTGCTAGTTGCCATAGTTATACATTCAACCTCTCCGAGAATTTGTAAGTAAAATATATCTCTTATAGACGATATATAGTTGGATCTTGCTTTTCTAATGTCTCTAATAATCTTTATTTTCTGTTTTGGGAGGTTTGCCAATTGACATTTAATGTATATGACACATGTTGGTACAATTGAGTTACTTCTACCATCTTGCTTTTTTAATTTTTATTTCTTCCTATGTTCTGGGTCTTTTCCCCTCTTTCTGCCTTTGTTTGTTTATTCAATTTTTTAAAAAAGAATCTATTTCAATGATTCTATTGATCTTTAATGCATATCTATCATATCATATTATGCTACAACATAAATTCTTATCACGATCTTCTTGATGCTGCACCACTTCATTATTTACATCCTCTTTTTCTGTCTCCTGTGCACACATGCACTTCCTCAGGCACATGCGCACTCTCACTCTCTTTAACAAGTACAGATATATGAGTATTCCTGCTTTCTCTCATATTTAGTAATTTCAATTCAATGGTGGGAATTATTTATGATACTCTGTAAGGAATTTATGTTATGCTGTCTTCCTCTAGATCAGCGGTTCTCAACCTTCCTAATGCCGTGACCCTTTAATACAGTTCCTCATGTTGTGGTGACCCCCAACCATAAAATTATTTTTGTTGCTACTACATAACTATAATTTTGCTACTGTTATGAATCGTAATGTAAATATCTGATATGCAGGATGTATTTAAGCGACCCCTGTGAAAGGGTCACGACCACAGGTTGAGAACCGCTGCTCTAGATGATACTGAATTGTTTTCCCCAGTAAGTAGTTGGATTACTTGTGATATTTTTTGTTGTTTCTGAAAGATTTAGTTTTCTTCCTTATTTGGAAGTATCTATTATACTTTAATACTCAATTTTAACATGGAACTTAGTTCTGCGATACTGCCCAGTCCTTATTCTATAACATAGCACTTATTTGAAAAGTGTACACTTCTGGGATCCCAAGTGAATGGTAGGGGTTCTCAGAATGCTACATCCATTGTGGCTGGCTCATCATGTTACTATCTTCCGAGCATTTGTGATTTTTACTCCCACGGTAAGTTATATCTGTTAGGGATTAGAGAGAGCCCCTTGACCAAGAGCCCAGTATGAATTCTCAGACTTCTCTAGTATTCCCTTCTTACTTACTGTTCTGCTTTGCAAACTGAAAATGGTTCAGTAACCCAGAACTACTATCTTTTTCTCCATCACTCATCAAGAAGCACATGTCCTGCGTGAGCTTCGCTTCCCTACCTAAGCTGGTGGGTGTCCTTAGGGAGAAAGACAAAGGTAATCACAGAGACTTTCTCATCCATTTTCTTTTTTCAAGGATCACTATCTGGTACTGTTTATTACATTTTTTCTATAGGGTTTTTTATCATCAATCCTTGTTTCTCCTTCATGCTGGAAAATTTTCTGTTGTGTTTTTGAGAATTCTTTTCCTTCTACTCTCCTTACTACTTTTTTTTATCTTTGAACACCTATTTAATAAATATTTATACTTCAGGATCAATTTTCTGTAACTAAAATTATTTTACCTTGTACAATTTCATTATCATTTGAAATACATTAAGGGCTAATTTCTCAAATTTGTCTTTTATGTTTTCTTTGGATGATTCAATTTTTTTACTGTCAAGTTGAATAGTTTTCCTTTTTAAGAGAAGCTTATTGTTTAAGAAGTCATTCTCCTTTCTCATAGCTTTTTGTTTTTCCTTTTTTTTTTTATTGTTGGGGATTCATTGAGGGTACAATAAGCCAGGTTACACTGACTGCATTTGTTAGGTAAAGTCCCTCTTGCAATCATGTCTTGCCCCCAGAAGGTGTGGCACACACCAAGGCCCAATCCCCCTCCCTCCTTCGCTCTCTCTGCTTTTCCTTCCCCCCCATGACTTTAATTGTCATCAATTGTCCTCATATCAAAATTGAGTACATAGGATTCATGCTTCTCCATTCTTGTGATGCTTTACTAAGAATAATGTCTTCCACTTCCATCCAGGTTAATACAAAGGATGTAAAGTCTCCATTTCTTTTAATAGCTGAATCGTATTCCACGGCATACATGGACCACAGCTTGTTAATCCATTCCTGGGTTGGTGGGCATTTGGGTTGTTTCCACATTTTGGCGATTGTAAATTAGCAGCAATAAACAGTCTAGTACAAGTGTCCTTATGATAAAAGGATTTTTTTCCTTCTGGGTAGATGCCCAGTAATGGGATTGCAGGATCAAATGGGAGGTCTAGCTTGAGTGCTTCGAGGTTTCTCCCTACTTCCTTCCAGAAAGGTTGTACTAGCTTGCAGTCCCACCAGCAGTGTAAAAGTGTTCCCTTCTCTCCACATCCACGCCAGCATCTGCAGTTTTGAGATTTTGTGGGCCATTCTCACTGGGTGGTATCTCACTGGTATCTCAGGGTGGTTTTGATTTGCATTTCTCTAATAGATAGGGATGATGAACATTTTTTCATATGTTTGTTAGCTATTCATGTGTCTTCTTTAGAGAAGGTTCTATTCATGTCTCTTGCGCATTGATATATGGGATTGTTGGCTTTTTTCATGTGGATTAATTTGAGTTTTCTATAGATCCTAGTTATCAAGCTTTTGTCTGATTCAAAATATGCAAATATACCTTTCCCATTGTGTAGGTTGTCTCTTTGCTTTGGTTAAAGCAGGGAAGAAGGAATCTTCCCCAACACATTCTATGAAGCAAACATCACCCTGATACCAAAACCAGGAAAAGACCCAAACAAAAAGGAGAATTTCAGACCAATCTCACTCATGAATATAGATGCAAAAATTCTCAACAAAATCCTAGCCAGTAGATTACAGCTTATCATCAAAAAAGTCATTCATCATGATCAAGTAGGCTTCATCCCAGGGATGCAAGGCTGGTTTAACATACGCAAGTCCATAAATGTTATCCACCATATTAACAGTGGCAAAAATAAAGATCACATGATCCTCTCAATAGATGCAGAAAAAGCATTTGATAAAATACAGCATCCTTTTCTAATTAGAACACTGAAGAGTATAGGCATAGGTAGCACATTTCTAAAACTGATTGAAGCTATCTATGACAAACCCACAGCTAATATTTTACTGAATGGAGTAAAACTGAGAGCTTTTCCTCTTAGAACTGGAACCAGACAAGGTTGTCCTCTGTCACCTTTACTTTTCAACATAGTGCTGGAAGTTCTAGCCAATACAATTAGGCAAGACAAGGAAATAAAGGAATCCAAATGGGAGCAGAGGAGGTCAAACTCTCCATCTCATAGCTTTTAAACTATGATTTTCACCTTTTTGTTACTTTATTAACATCGTTTTCTCTGCCATATGTTCTGCATGTAGGGCTTGTTTTATTTTTATCTACTGTGCTTACCTTTATGTTTGAGATTTTCCTTATTGCCTTTGTATGCAGTTGGATTTACCTTACGTAATT
Organism: Nycticebus coucang; assembly: GCF_027406575.1. NCBI lineage: Eukaryota > Metazoa > Chordata > Mammalia > Primates > Lorisidae > Nycticebus > Nycticebus coucang. Next base: position 79,611,427 of record NC_069787.1, on the reverse strand, counting down.
TGTAAGAAGGATGGGACATTTTTGTCATGGTTACACACAAGTAGCCTACTCTGGGCATGAGTATTCGTTTGCTGTGCTTTGTTATCTATACAGGATGCTGCCCTGCCACTGGCCTCAGTACCCACATTCCATGCACAAGTTGATTGGAACCAGCATGGAACATAGAATTGTGACCTATCTGCTGAACTACTCACAAGTTAGTCACAAGAAATTCCTATTCTCTGTCATCACTAGACTGAAGTGCCAGCGTGCTACTGCCTCTAGCACCACCATCTTTCACTGCAGTCTTCCTCTCGTTGTCCTAGGCTGCATCCTACCAAAGTTTCATCTTTTAGAGAATCTTAAGCATTTATGCTCCAACTTTGGCATGCTTTAAGAGATGAAGGACGAGGAGGCAGGAGATATACTAAGCCCTGTATCTTGACCTTAAAACCTGTATTACAGATGTATAAGCATAAGATATATTAGTGATGGATAATAATGAAGAGTACATTTTCTAATCAAAGTGGATATTTTTCAAGGTATACCTTATAGGTATAGGGTACCTATATTAGCTCTGTATGTTAAGCATCTCTTTTGAGTGGCCTCTGCCTGTGCTATGTATGTTGTTAAATAATGTGAATATCATGTCTACCCCTGATGCTTGCAGAATATAGACAGAGCAATCCAACAGTCTGGATGAACTGGGTAGGCACTCTGGAAGCCCTTGCTCTTTTTAAATTGCTGAATGGTGACTAATATCTTAGTTTTTCTGCCTGTTTGCTATAGGAGGAATCTTTGTGGAATCAGAGAAGGATAAGCCTGCCCATTTTACAAGAAGCAAGATTTAGGATAGGTATATGTATGCTGAACAAAAACATGTCTCTCCCTGACCTGTTGCTGAGCCATAATTTCCATCCAACAGAACTACCCAAATGGACTCATAATTTTTTTTGCCTTCTAGTTAGCCATCTTGACTTAGCCTAATGCCTATAGAGCCTCAATCTTTAAGCAATCTATGCTCTCATAAGCCTGACATAATTACCCATTGGGTTGAGAAGCAAATATGAGCTAGGATTCCAAGCTCCACTCAGGATATAACTTTCCTGTTTAAAGCTTCACCATTTGACCTTAACTATCTTAAGAAAAAATATATACTTATATATACTTTTTTTTCTTAAGATAGTTAAGGTCTGCTGACCATCCTTATATATATATATATAATCAATAGTAGACTCCCTGGAGCTAACTCAAGTACAGTTCTATGGCATAAATAAAAGCCACGCATGGGCACACACACATACACATACACACACACACACACACACACACACACACACACACACTCTAAGGTGAAGTTCATGCGTTGCTGTGTGTAAGTCCTAGGCAGCCAAACAAAAAGCTTGGAAACATCATTATGTCTGTACAAATGAAAGCTTGAGGTCTTTGAGACATGGTATGTGATTAAAAGAAACTTCAAATTGCAGGCTTGAAAATTTCCTCGAAACACCTCCTCCAGGGCTGTGCTCCTAATGCACCTTTCAGGGCTCAGTTGTCGTCTGTCATGGTTTTTAAAAGGTTGTATTCCCATGCAAATATTTTACCCATCTTACTCTAAGTAACTGTTGCTGAAAGCAAACCAAAATGTTCTTTGAATTGGGAGAAAAAAATGAAACATCTAAGATATAAAAAGAAACATTTCAATTTGGAAGATTAATACCAACTTTAAGCCTGCATTTTTTCCTCTTTTTTAGTTCTTTGTGAGATTGCATTTTCAGGGATCCGTGGTGTCCAGTAAATTCTGACAGTAGTTTTAATGGGACCTAGAGCTTGACACAGAAAATTGGAAACTAGCAGATGAGAGAGCATCAACATGCTATTTTTGGATCCCTAACAAGGGCTTCCAATCTCAGTTCAACAAATCCCATGAAGCAGTGGTTCTCGAAGTATAGTCCCTGCACTAGCAAATTCAGCATTACTGGGAACGTTTATGAAATGCTTGATCTCGGACCCTACACCATATCTATCTAGTGCAGTGGTTCTCAACATGTGGGTCGCGACCTCTTTGTAACAATGAAAATACATCGCGGCCTTAGGAAGGTTGAGATCCAGTGGATTGGAAGTTCTGGGGCAGGGTCCCCTTGATCCATTTTAAAGAACCCCACCATGGGATTCTGATGCATACTACAGTTTAAAATCCGAGTCACAACACCAAAAAATAAAAAATAAATAAATAAGTAAAAAAAAAAACAAACCCTATTATCGAAAAGAATGTGTCTAGGAAGAATGGTATAGAAGGTCATAACCTTCTCTATTTTCCCCATAGATTGTCTACATTTCTCTTATTGCAAGAGAAAACAGCACGGAACATGGAATTGTGATCTATCAGCTGAACTACTCACAGGTTAGTCACAACAAATTCTTATTCTCTGTTATCGCTAGACTGGAAGTACCAGGGTGTTGCTGCCTCTGGCACCACCATCTATCACAGCAGTCCTCCTCTCATTGCCCTAGGCTGTTTTCTCAGTCAGCTGTATCCTAGCAAAGTTTCATCTCTTAGAGAATCTTAAGCATTTATGCTCCACCTCTGGCATGCTTTAAGGGACGGAGGAATAGGAGGCAGATGTGCTAAGCCCTCTCTCTGGGGCGGCGCCTGTGGCTCAGTGAGTAAGGCACCGGCCCCATATGCCGAGGGTGGTGGGTTCAAGCCCAGCCCCGGCCAAACTGCAACAACAACAAAAAAATAGCCGGGCATTGTGGCGGGCGCCAGTAGTCCCAGCTGCTCAGGAGGCTGAGGCAAGAGAATCGCCTAAGCCCAAGAGTTAGAGGTTGCTGTGAGCTGTGTGATGCCACAGCACTCTACCGAGGGTGATAAAGTGAGACTCTGTCTCTACAAAAAAAAAAAAAAAAAAAAGAATGCCCTCTCTCTGGATCCTAAAACCTATATTGCAAAATATATAAGCACAAGAGATATTAGTTATATATACTCTTGATAATTAAACACTCATACAAAACTGCAAAGGACTAGCAGAAATCTAGAAGATACCAGGAACAGGGAGTGAGGGTAAGGTTTTGCTCTTCTGACCTGTCCCCTCCAAGGCCTTTGAACTCCTTACAGGTGAAAGGAATGAACTGTTAGAATCTCCCTGGCTTTGCTCCTTCTGATTTTTCCACTTGTGCTGGCCTCTTTCTGAATTCCCTTCTTGCATTAGTTCTCTCCTTACCTTGGTCTCTTCATTGGTCATGATTCTGCCTGCCACCTTCCTTTCCCCATCACCCTGGCTCTCACAATGGAATCAAGCTCTGCTTAGTAAGATGCCTGGGACAACATTTCCCAGGAAGCAAAGTAACACTGTGCTGTCTTCTCCCAATTCCCTTTCTTTTAAAATTGGACTCCATCCTCTGATGTAACTAATGAAACTGTCATCTCATCAATGTAGAAACTGAGGCTGAGAAAAGTTTAAGAATTTCTCACAGTGACACAATTCTTAAATGCTTAATCTGGGAATAAAACTTATTTTTACCTGCCTACAAATTTATGGTTGCTCATTACTTACCAAACTCTTAACATGTGTTAACCTCTTGTTTGTCTATAAGGTCTGTATTGTATTTCTGGTTTGTAGTGACAGATATTCAGAGCTTGAAAATTACAGGCATTTCCGAGTTTGCTTAGGTCTAGTTATAAATGAAATAAACTCAAACGCTTTTGTTTCAGATATAGATCAGTTCTTATTCACGTAGCGTATCTTTTCCCTTCTTTCCTATTCCTTCTATCTTACTTTTTTATCTGTTCTTTAAAAATGCCCTTGGGATATGTCATTGAAGATGAAGGAAGGGGCAAAGATGGGGTTTAACCTGGCATGCTTTGTAGTTAAAATAGAAAACCAAAGAAGAAAATGGAGCTTATAAGAAAGAATAGTACATTTCCCGGCTAAAATCAAAATGTGAGAAAGACAAAAATAATATTTTAATTTGAAAGTAGGGTGCAAAGGAAGGAAATGGTCTGATGTATTTATCTCTCTTGAGGCTGAAGCCTAGGGAAATGGGCTTAAAACTGCTACAGGAAGGATCTGAGTATGGTTAAAGTAGGAAGGAAGGCCCAGGTTCCTAGTTGCGTTTCTCCAGGATAAGTTACTATGACTTAAAGAATTATCATCCTTGCGTGCCTAGTTGAGGCTATTCAATTTCATTTCTTCCTGGACACCTCTTCTGGATGCAGACATTTCCCAGATGATTCTTGAGTTCTTTGCAGAGTAAAGGTCTTATGGAATGAGGATGGGCCTTTTACTAATCACCAACATGAATTTAAATCCTGACTCTCAGTTTTAACCAAATGTGATTTTGAGCAAATGAGCTCACACCTGAGATCCTATTGCTTTATTTAAAACATGAGAATGATTTAGTTTTTGATATGACCTAGCAGACTCAACACAATCAATTTATGGGGTTCAGAGATAATTGAAAATGTAGAACCCTCTTGTTCAGAAAGTATTGAGAATTGCAAGATGGTAGCACCAGAGTATTAAAAATAAGTCACCTTTTAGTTCAGAGCTCTAAGAGCAACAAGAAAAAGGCCAGGTGTTGTGGCAGGAGCTGTAGTCCTAGATACTTGGGAGGCTGAGGCAAGAAAATCACCTGGGCCCAAGAGTTGGAGGTTGCTGTGAGCTGTGACGTCATAGCACTCTACTGAGGGCAATAAAGTGAGACTCTGTCTCTAAAAAAATAGCTGCGTCCAAGTACAAATATCCTTTTTCTCTCCCCTTGAAATTGTTTGTGCAACTCTTTGATTGGTCTCTCTGTGTCTCTGGTCACCTTTGTCCTTTTCTATTGATCATTCATTGATTGTGTAGGTTACCATGGCATACACACATTCTCTTCCTTTTTTTTAGTGATAATTGCTGACTACTGATTTACTACTGATTTTACCAATATTTGTGGCATCTGTGGTGTGCAGTGTTCACTCTGTGTCCAAATAGGGAAACTGTATTTTGTGCAGGACGTGCTTAATCAATTGAGTCATGGTATTCACATAATGGTTCCATGGCCCCTCCAGACTTCCGTATTTTGTAGACCAAGCTTTCTTCCCATCACTCTTGAAGCCCCCTTCTATGTCCCTTCTCATAGTCCAAGATATTCTTATACTATTAAAGCTTTAAAGTAACTACAGAAACACAAGTTACCCATTTGTCTTCTCCCAATTCCAGATAACCTTTACATGTAACTTGTGCTTGACTAAAGCCTGGTAACCACTAAAAATGTGTAAATATTAATGAGAAACTTTTTTACATTATAATAACTGTAACCACAGTAACACTTATAACAATATAAACCATGGTTCATTGCGAGCATTTTCTATATGTTGAGTGGTTAAGAGGCGTTTTATTTAACGTGCAAAGAATGTGTGAGGTAGGAATTGGGATCCCATTCATAGGAGAGGAAACATACTTGGAGATGTTAAAGGACTTATTTACAGCCAGCAAGTGGCAGTTTCATGGTAGAAGCCTGGGGGCCCCCAGCATCCATGCTGTTCCCCTGCATTACCCTCACTTCTGAAAAAGGAAAGGAAAGCACAAATGTAGACAAATTGTCCCCCAAATTTTATTTGCTTTTTTTCAGAGTCTAGTTGTCTTAGCTTTCTTATCAATGAAATTGGTGTTTGGAGAAAACCCTCAGGAAGGCTCAAC